>NW_027311950.1:0-233732 GCF_040954645.1 Diabrotica undecimpunctata | reverse complement strand
TAAGAAACGAATACAGAAAGTATAAAAATAAAAAAAAATACAAGTTATAGACTAAACCTAAGATAAAGACCAATAAACGAATACATAAAGTATAAAAATACAAGTTATATGCCTTTATATTAAGACAGAGACTAAGAAACGAATACAGAAAGTATAAAAATAAAAAAATACAAGTTATAGACGAAACCTAAGATAGAGACCAATAAGCGAATACATAAAGTATAAAAAAATACAAGTTATACGCCTTTATATTAAGACAGAGACTAAGAAACGAATACAGAAAGTATAAAAATAAAAAAAAATACAAGTTATAGACGAAGCCTAAGATAAAGACCAATAAACGAATACATAAAGTATAAAATACAAGTTATATGCCTTTATATTACGACATAGACTAAGAAACGAATACAGAAAGTATAAAAATAAAAAAAATACAAGTTATAGACGAAACCTAAGATAGAGACCAATAAACGAATACATAAAGTATAGAAATACAAGTTATATGCCTTTATATTAAGACAGAGACTAAGAAACGAATACAGAAAGTATAAAAATAAAAAAAATACAAGTTATATACAAAACCTAAGATAGAGACCAATAAACGAATACAGAAAGTATAAAAATACAAGTTATATGCCTTTATATTAAGACAGAGACTAAGAAACGACTACAGAAAGTATAAAAATAAAAAAATACAAGTAATAGACGAAACCTAAGATAGAGACCAATAAACGAATACATAAAGTATAAAAATACAAGTTATATGCCTTTATATTAAGACAGAGACTAAGAAACGAATACAGAAAGTATAAAAATAAAAAATTACAAGTTATAGACGAAACCTAAGATAGAGACCAATAAGCGAATACATAAAGTATAAAAAAATACAAGTTATACGCCTTTATATTAAGACAGAGACTAAGAAACGAATACAGAAAGTATAAAAATAAAAAAATTCAAGTTATAGACGAAACCTAAGATAGAGACCAATAAACGAATACATAAAGTATAAAAATAAAAGTTATATGCCTTTATATTAAGACAGAGACTAAGAAACGAATACAGAAAGTATAAAAATAAAAAATTACAAGTTATAGACGAAACCTAAGATAGAGACCAATAAACGAATACATAAAGTATAAAAAAATACAAGTTATACGCCTTTATATTAAGACAGAGACTAAGAAACGAATACAGAAAGTATAAAAATAAACAAATACAAGTTATAGACGAAACCTAAAATAGAGACCAATAAGCGAATACATAAAGTATAAAAAAATACAAGTTATACGCCTTTATATTAAGACAGAGACTAAGAAACGAATACAGAAAGTATAAAAATAAAAAAATTCAAGTTATAGACGAAACCTAAGATAGAGACCAATAAACGAATACATAAAGTATAAAAATAAAAGTTATATGCCTTTATATTAAGACAGAGACTAAGAAACGAATACAGAAAGTATAAAAATAAAAAATTACAAGTTATAGACGAAACCTAAGATAGAGACCAATAAACGAATACATAAAGTATAAAATACAAGTTATATGCCTTTATATTTCGACAGAGACTAAGAAACGAATACAGAAAGTATAAAAATAAAAAAATACAAGTTATAGAAGAAACCTAAGATAGAGACCAATAAGCGAATACATAAAGTATAAAAAAATACAAGTTATACGCCTTTATATTAAGACAGAGACTAAGAAACGAATACAGAAAGTATAAAAATAAAAAAATACAAGTAATAGACGAAACCTAAGATAGAGACCAATAAACAAATACATAAAGTATAAAAATACAAGTTATATGCCTTTATATTAAGACAGAGACTAAGAAACGAATACAGAAAGTATAAAAATAAAAAATTACAAGTTATAGACGAAACCTAAGATAGAGACCAATAAGCGAATACATAAAGTATAAAAAAATACAAGTTATACGCCTTTATATTAAGACAGAGACTAAGAAACGAATACAGAAAGTATAAAAATAAAAAAATACAAGTAATAGACGAAACCTAAGATTGAGACCAATAAACGAATACATAAAGTATAAAAATACAAGTTATATGCCTTTATATTAAGACAGAGACTAAGAAACGAATACAGAAAGTATAAAAATAAAAAATTACAAGTTATAGACGAAACCTAAGATAGAGACCAATAAGCGAATACATAAAGTATAAAAAAATACAAGTTATACGCCTTTATATTAAGACAGAGACTAAGAAACGAATACAGAAAGTATAAAAATAAAAAAAAATACAAGTTATAGACTAAACCTAAGATAAAGACCAATAAACGAATACATAAAGTATAAAAATACAAGTTATATGCCTTTATATTAAGACAGAGACTAAGAAACGAATACAGAAAGTATAAAAATAAAAAAATACAAGTTATAGACGAAACCTAAGATAGAGACCAATAAGCGAATACATAAAGTATAAAAAAATACAAGTTATACGCCTTTATATTAAGACAGAGACTAAGAAACGAATACAGAAAGTATAAAAATAAAAAAAAATACAAGTTATAGACGAAGCCTAAGATAAAGACCAATAAACGAATACATAAAGTATAAAATACAAGTTATATGCCTTTATATTACGACATAGACTAAGAAACGAATACAGAAAGTATAAAAATAAAAAAAATACAAGTTATAGACGAAACCTAAGATAGAGACCAATAAACGAATACATAAAGTATAGAAATACAAGTTATATGCCTTTATATTAAGACAGAGACTAAGAAACGAATACAGAAAGTATAAAAATAAAAAAAATACAAGTTATATACAAAACCTAAGATAGAGACCAATAAACGAATACAGAAAGTATAAAAATACAAGTTATATGCCTTTATATTAAGACAGAGACTAAGAAACGACTACAGAAAGTATAAAAATAAAAAAATACAAGTAATAGACGAAACCTAAGATAGAGACCAATAAACGAATACATAAAGTATAAAAATACAAGTTATATGCCTTTATATTAAGACAGAGACTAAGAAACGAATACAGAAAGTATAAAAATAAAAAATTACAAGTTATAGACGAAACCTAAGATAGAGACCAATAAGCGAATACATAAAGTATAAAAAAATACAAGTTATACGCCTTTATATTAAGACAGAGACTAAGAAACGAATACAGAAAGTATAAAAATAAAAAAATTCAAGTTATAGACGAAACCTAAGATAGAGACCAATAAACGAATACATAAAGTATAAAAATAAAAGTTATACGCCTTTATATTAAGACAGAGACTAAGAAACGAATACAGAAATTATAAAAATAAAAAAAAATACAAGTTATAGACGGAACCTAAGATAAAGACCAATAAACGAATACATAAAGTATAAAATACAAGTTATATGCCTTTATATTACGACAGAGACTAAGAAACGAATACAGAAAGTATAAAAATAAAAAAATACAAGTTATTGACGAAACCTAAGATAGAGACCAATAAGCGAATACATAAAGTATAAAAAAATACAAGTTATACGCCTTTATATTAAGACAGAGACTAAGAAACGAATACAGAAAGTATAAAAATAAAAAAATACAAGTAATAGACGAAACCTAAGATAGAGACCAATAAACGAATACATAAAGTATAAAAATACAAGTTATATGCCTTTATATTAAGACAGAGACTAAGAAACGAATACAGAAAGTATAAAAATAAAAAATTACAAGTTATAGACGAAACCTAAGATAGAGACCAATAAGCGAATACATAAAGTATAAAAAAATACAAGTTATACGCCTTTATATTAAGACAGAGACTAAGAAACGAATACAGAAAGTATAAAAATAAAAAAAAATACAAGTTATAGACTAAACCTAAGATAAAGACCAATAAACGAATACATAAAGTATAAAAATACAAGTTATATGCCTTTATATTAAGACAGAGACTAAGAAACGAATACAGAAAAAATAAAAATAAAAAAATACAAGTTATAGACGAAACCTAAGATAGAGACCAATAAGCGAATACATAAAGTATAAAAAAATACAAGTTATACGCCTTTATATTACGACATAGACTAAGAAACGAATACAGAAAGTATAAAAATAAAAAAAATACAAGTTATAGACGAAACCTAAGATAGAGACCAATAAACGAATACATAAAGTATAGAAATACAAGTTATATGCCTTTATATTAAGACAGAGAATAAGAAACGAATACAGAAAGTATAAAAATAAAAAACATACAAGTTATATACAAAACCTAAGATAGAGACCAATAAACGAATACAGAAAGTATAAAAATACAAGTTATATGCCTTTATATTAAGACAGAGACTAAGAAACGACTACAGAAAGTACAAAAATAAAAAAAATACAAGTTATAGACGAAACCTAAGATAGAGACCAATAAACGAATACATAAAGTATAAAAATACAAGTTATATGCCTTTACATTAAGACAGAGACTAAGAAACGAATACAGAAAGTATAAAAATAAAAAAAAATACAAGTTATTGACGAAACCTAAGATAGAGACCAATAAGCGAATACATAAAGTATAAAAAAATACAAGTTATACGCCTTTATATTAAGACAGAGACTAAGAAACGAATACAGAAAGTATAAAAATCAAAAAAAATACAAGTTATAGACGAAACTTAAGATAGAGACCAATAAACGAATACATAAAGTATAAAAAAACAAGTTATATGCCTTTACATTAAGACAGAGACTAAGAAACGAATACAGAAAGTATAAAAATAAAAAAATACAAGTTATAGACGAAACCTAAGATAGAGACCAATAAGCGAATACATAAAGTATAAAAAAATACAAGTTATAAGCCTTTATATTAAAACAGAGACTAAGAAACGAATACAGAAAGTATAAAAATAAAAAAAAATACAAGTTATAGACGAAACCTAAGATAAAGACCAATAAACGAATACATAAAGTATAAAATACAAGTTATATGCCTTTATATTAAGACAGAGACTAAGAAACAAATACAGAAAGTATAAAAATAAAAAAAAATACAAGTTATAGACGAAACCTAAGATAAAGACCAATAAACGAATACATAAAGTATAAAATACAAGTTATATGCCTTTATATTTCGACAGAGACTAAGAAACGAATACAGAAAGTATAAAAATTAAAGAATTTACAAGTTATAGACGAAACCTAAGATAGAAACCAAGAAACGAATACATAAAGTATAAAAATACAAGTTATATGCCTTAACATTAAGACAAAGACTAAGAAACGAATACAGAAAGTAAAAAAATAAAAAAATACAAGTTATTGACGAAACCTAAGATAGAGACCAATAAGCGAATACATAAAGTATAAAAAAATACAAGTTATACGCCTTTATATTAAGACAGAGACTAAGAAACGAATACAGAAAGTATAAAAATAAAAAAATACAAGTTATAGACGAAACCTAAAATAGAGACCAATAAACGAATACATAAAGTATAAAAATACAAGTTATATGCCTTTATATTAAGACAGAGACTAAGAAACGAATACAGAAAGTATAAAAATAAAAAATTACAAGCTAAAGACGAAACCTAAGATAGAGACCAATAAACGAATACATAAAGTATAAAAAATACAAGTTATATGCCTTTATATTACGACAGAGACTAAGAAACGAATACAGAAAGTATAAAAATAAAAAAATACAAGTTATAGACGAAACCTAAGATAGAGACCAATAAGCGAATACATAAAGTATAAAAAAATACAAGTTATACGCCTTTATATTAAGACAGAGACTAAGAAACGAATACAGAAAGTATAAAAATAAAAAAATACAAGTTATAGACGAAACCTAAGATAGAGACCAATAAACGAATACATAAAGTATAAAAATACAAGTTATATGCCTTTATATTAAGACAGAGACTAAGAAACGAATACAGAAAGTATAAAAATAAAAAATTACAAGTTATAGACGAAACCTAAGATAGAGACCAATAAACGAATACATAAAGTATAAAATACAAGTTATATGCCTTTATATTACGACAGAGACTAAGAAACGAATACAGAAAGTATAAAAATAAAAAAATACAAGTTATAGACGAAACCTAAGATAGAGACCAATAAACGAATACATAAAGTATAAAATACAAGTTATATGCTTTATATTACGACAGAGACTAAGAAACGAATACAGAAAGTATAAAAATAAAAAAATACAAGTTATACGCCTTTATATTAAGACAGAGACTAAGAAACGAATACAGAAAGTATAAAAATAAAAAAAAATACAAGTTATAGACGAAACCTAAGATAAAGACCAATAAACGAATACATAAAGTATAAAATACAAGTTATATGCCTTTATATTACGACAGAGACTAAGAAACGAATACAGAAAGTATAAAAATAAAAAATAATACAAGTTATAGACGAAACCTAAAATAAAGACCAATAAACGAATACATAAAGTATAAAATACAAGTTATATGCCTTTATATTACGACATAGACTAAGAAACGAATACAGAAAGTATAAAAATAAAAAAAATACAAGTTATAGACGAAACCTAAGATAGAGACCAATAAACGAATGCATAAAGTATAGAAATACAAGTTATATGCCTTTATATTAAGACAGAGACTAAGAAACGAATACAGAAAGTATAAAAATACAAGTTATATGCCTTTATATTAAGACAGAGACTAAGAAACGACTACAGAAAGTACAAAAATAAAAAAAATACAAGTTATAGACGAAACCTAAGATAGAGACCAATAAACGAATACATAAAGTATAAAAATACAAGTTATATACCTTTACATTAAGACAGAGACTAAGAAACGAATACAGAAAGTATAAAAATAAAAAAAATACAAGTTATTGACGAAACCTAAGATAGAGACCCATAAGCGAATACATAAAGTATAAAAAAATACAAGTTATACGTCTTTATATTAAGACAGAGACTAAGAAACGAATACAGAAAGTATAAAAATAACAAATTACAAGCTAAAGACGAAACCTAAGATAGAGACCAATAACGAATACATAAAGTATAAAAATACAAGTTATATGCCTTTACATTAAGACAGAGACTAAGAAACGAATACAGAAAGTATAAAAATAAAAAAATACAAGTTATAGACGAAACCTAAGATAGAGACCAATAAGCGAATACATAAAGTATAAAAAAATACAAGTTATACGCCTTTATATTAAAACAGAGACTAAGAAACGAATACAGAAAGTATAAAAATAAAAAAATACAAGTTATAGACGACACCTAAGATAGAGACCAATAAGCGAATACATAAAGTATAAAAAAATACAAGTTATACGCCTTTATATTAAGACAGAGACTAAGAAGCGAATACAGAAAGTATAAAAATAAAAAAATACAAGTTATAGACGAAACCTAAGATAGAGACCAATAAACGAATACATAAAGTATAAAAATACAAGTTATATGCCTTTATATTAAGACAGAGGCTAAGAAACGAATACAGAAAGTATAAAAATAAAAAATTACAAGTTATAGACGAAACCTAAGATAGAGACCAATAAACAAATACATAAAGTATAAAATACAAGTTATATGCCTTTATATTACGACAGAGACTAAAAAACGAATACAGAAAGTATAAAAATAAAAAAATACAAGTTATAGACGAAACCTAAGATAGAGACCAATAAGCGAATACATAAAGTATAAAAAAATACAAGTTATACGCCTTTATATTAAGACAGAGACTAAGAAACGAATACAGAAAGTATAAAAATAAAAAAATACAAGTTATAGACGACACCTAAGATAGAGACCAATAAGCGAATACATAAAGTATAAAAAAATACAAGTTATACGCCTTTATATTAAGACAGAGACTAAGAAACGAATACAGAAAGTATAAAAATAAAAAAATACAAGTTATAGACGAAACCTAAGATAGAGACCAATAAACGAATACATAAAGTATAAAAATACAAGTTATATGCCTTTATATTAAGACAGAGACTCAGAAACGAATACAGAAAGTATAAAAATAAAAAATTACAAATTAAAGACGAAACCTAAGATAGAGACCAATAAACGAATACATAAAGTATAAAATACAAGTTATATGCCTTTATATTACGACAGAGACTAAGAAACGAATACAGAAAGTATAAAAATAAAAAAAAATACAAGTTATAGACGAAACCTAAGACAAAGACCAATAAACGAATACATAAAGTATAAAATACAAGTTATATGCCTTTATATTTCGACAGAGACTAAGAAACGAATACAGAAAGTATAAAAATAAAAAAAATACAAGTTATAGACGAAACCTAAGATAGAAACCAAGAAACGAATACATAAAGTATAAAAATACAAGTTATATGCCTTTACATTAGGACAAAGACTAAGAAACGAATACAGAAAGTATAAAAATAAAAAAATACAAGTTATTGACGAAACCTAAGATAGCGACCAATAAGCGAATACATAAAGTATAAAAAAATACAAGTTATACGCCTTTACATTAAGACAGAGACTAAGAAACGAATACAGAAAGTATAAAAATCAAAAAATACAAGTTATAGACTAAACCTAAGATAGAGACCAATAAACGAATACATAAAGTATAAAAATACAAGTTATATGCCTTTATATTAAGACAGAGACTAAGAAACGAATACAGAAAGTATAAAAATAAAAAATTACAAGTTAAAGACGAAACCTAAGATAGAGACCAATAAACGAATACATAAAGTATAAAATACAAGTTATATGCCTTTATATTACGACAGAGACTAAAAAACGAATACAGAAAGTATAAAAATAAAAAAATACAAGTTATAGACGAAACCTAAGATAGAGACCAATAAGCGAATACATAAAGTATAAAAAAATACAAGTTATACGCCTTTATATTAAGACAGAGACTAAGAAACGAATACAGAAAGTATAAAAATAAAAAAATACAAGTTATAGACGACACCTAAGATAGAGACCAATAAGCGAATACATAAAGTATAAAAAAATACAAGTTATACGCCTTTATATTAAGACAGAGACTAAGAAGCGAATACAGAAAGTATAAAAATAAAAAAATACAAGTTATAGACGAAACCTAAGATAGAGACCAATAAACGAATACATAAAGTATAAAAATACAAGTTATATGTATTTATATTAAGACAGAGGCTAAGAAACGAATACAGAAAGTATAAAAATAAAAAATTACAAGTTATAGACGAAACCTAAGATAGAGACCAATAAACAAATACATAAAGTATAAAATACAAGTTATATGCCTTTATATTACGACAGAGACTAAGAAACGAATACAGAAAGTATAAAAATAAAAAAATACAAGTTATAGACGAAACCTAAGATAGAGACCAATAAACGAATACATAAAGTATAAAATACAAGTTATATGCCTTTATATTAGGACAGAGACTAAGAAACGAATACAGAAAGTATAAAAATAAAAAAATACAAGTTATAGACGAAACCTAAGATAGAGACCAATAAGCGAATACATAAAGTATAAAAAAATACAAGTTATACGCCTTTATATTAAGACAGAGACTAAGAAACGAATACAGAAAGTATAAAAATAAAAAATTACAAGTTAAAGACGAAACCTAAGATAGAGACCAATAAACGAACACATAAAGTATAAAATACAGGTTATATGCCTTTATATTACGACAGAGACTAAAAAACGAATACAGAAAGTATAAAAATAAAAAAATACAGGCTATAGACGAAACCTAAGATAGAGACCAATAAGCGAATACATAAAGTATAAAAAAATACAAGTTATACGCCTTTATATTAAGACAGAGACTAAGAAACGAATACAGAAAGTATAAAAATAAAAAAATACAAGTTATAGACGACACCTAAGATAGAGACCAATAAGCGAATACATAAAGTATAAAAAAATACAAGTTATACGCCTTTATATTAAGACAGAGACTAAGAAGCGAATACAGAAAGTATAAAAATAAAAAAATACAAGTTATAGACGAAACCTAAGATAGAGACCAATAAACGAATACATAAAGTATAAAAATACAAGTTATATGCCTTTATATTAAGACAGAGGCTAATAAACGAATACAGAAAGTATAAAAATAAAAAATTACAAGTTATAGACGAAACCTAAGATAGAGACCAATAAACAAATACATAAAGTATAAAATACAAGTTATATGCCTTTATATTACGACAGAGACTAAAAAACGAATACAGAAAGTATAAAAATAAAAAAATACAAGTTATAGACGAAACCTAAGATAGAGACCAATAAGCGAATACATAAAGTATAAAAAAATACAAGTTATACGCCTTTATATTAAGACAGAGACTAAGAAACGAATACAGAAAGTATAAAAATAAAAAAATACAAGTTATAGACGACACCTAAGATAGAGACCAATAAGCGAATACATAAAGTATAAAAAAATACAAGTTATACGCCTTTATATTAAGACAGAGACTAAGAAACGAATACAGAAAGTATAAAAATAAAAAAATACAAGTTATAGACGAAACCTAAGATAGAGACCAATAAACGAATACATAAAGTATAAAATACAAGTTATATGCCTTTATATTACGACAGAGACTAAAAAACGAATACAGAAAGTATAAAAATAAAAAAATACAAGTTATAGACGAAACCTAAGATAGAGACCAATAAGCGAATACATAAAGTATAAAAAAATACAAGTTATACGCCTTTATATTAAGACAGAGACTAAGAAACGAATACAGAAAGTATAAAAATAAAAAAATACAAGTTATAGACGACACCTAAGATAGAGACCAATAAGCGAATACATAAAGTATAAAAAAATACAAGTTATACGCCTTTATATTAAGACAGAGACTAAGAAGCGAATACAGAAAGTATAAAAATAAAAAAATACAAGTTATAGACGAAACCTAAGATAGAGACCAATAAACGAATACATAAAGTATAAAAATACAAGTTATATGTATTTATATTAAGACAGAGGCTAAGAAACGAATACAGAAAGTATAAAAATAAAAAATTACAAGTTATAGACGAAACCTAAGATAGAGACCAATAAACAAATACATAAAGTATAAAATACAAGTTATATGCCTTTATATTACGACAGAGACTAAGAAACGAATACAGAAAGTATAAAAATAAAAAAATACAAGTTATAGACGAAACCTAAGATAGAGACCAATAAACGAATACATAAAGTATAAAATACAAGTTATATGCCTTTATATTAGGACAGAGACTAAGAAACGAATACAGAAAGTATAAAAATAAAAAAATACAAGTTATAGACGAAACCTAAGATAGAGACCAATAAGCGAATACATAAAGTATAAAAAAATACAAGTTATACGCCTTTATATTAAGACAGAGACTAAGAAACGAATACAGAAAGTATAAAAATAAAAAATTACAAGTTAAAGACGAAACCTAAGATAGAGACCAATAAACGAACACATAAAGTATAAAATACAGGTTATATGCCTTTATATTACGACAGAGACTAAAAAACGAATACAGAAAGTATAAAAATAAAAAAATACAGGCTATAGACGAAACCTAAGATAGAGACCAATAAGCGAATACATAAAGTATAAAAAAATACAAGTTATACGCCTTTATATTAAGACAGAGACTAAGAAACGAATACAGAAAGTATAAAAATAAAAAAATACAAGTTATAGACGACACCTAAGATAGAGACCAATAAGCGAATACATAAAGTATAAAAAAATACAAGTTATACGCCTTTATATTAAGACAGAGACTAAGAAGCGAATACAGAAAGTATAAAAATAAAAAAATACAAGTTATAGACGAAACCTAAGATAGAGACCAATAAACGAATACATAAAGTATAAAAATACAAGTTATATGCCTTTATATTAAGACAGAGGCTAATAAACGAATACAGAAAGTATAAAAATAAAAAATTACAAGTTATAGACGAAACCTAAGATAGAGACCAATAAACAAATACATAAAGTATAAAATACAAGTTATATGCCTTTATATTACGACAGAGACTAAAAAACGAATACAGAAAGTATAAAAATAAAAAAATACAAGTTATAGACGAAACCTAAGATAGAGACCAATAAGCGAATACATAAAGTATAAAAAAATACAAGTTATACGCCTTTATATTAAGACAGAGACTAAGAAACGAATACAGAAAGTATAAAAATAAAAAAATACAAGTTATAGACGACACCTAAGATAGAGACCAATAAGCGAATACATAAAGTATAAAAAAATACAAGTTATACGCCTTTATATTAAGACAGAGACTAAGAAACGAATACAGAAAGTATAAAAATAAAAAAATACAAGTTATAGACGAAACCTAAGATAGAGACCAATAAACGAATACATAAAGTATAAAAATACAAGTTATATGCCTTTATATTAAGACAGAGACTCAGAAACGAATACAGAAAGTATAAAAATAAAAAATTACAAATTAGAGACGAAACCTAAGATAGAGACCAATAAACGAATACATAAAGTATAAAATACAAGTTATATGCCTTTATATTACGACAGAGACTAAGAAACGAATACAGAAAGTATAAAAATAAAAAAAAATACAAGTTATAGACGAAACCTAAGACAAAGACCAATAAACGAATACATAAAGTATAAAATACAAGTTATATGCCTTTATATTTCGACAGAGACTAAGAAACGAATACAGAAAGTATAAAAATAAAAAAAATACAAGTTATAGACGAAACCTAAGATAGAAACCAAGAAACGAATACATAAAGTATAAAAATACAAGTTATATGCCTTTACATTAGGACAAAGACTAAGAAACGAATACAGAAAGTATAAAAATAAAAAAATACAAGTTATTGACGAAACCTAAGATAGCGACCAATAAGCGAATACATAAAGTATAAAAAAATACAAGTTATACGCCTTTATATTAAGACAGAGACTAAGAAACGAATACAGAAAGTATAAAAATCAAAAAATACAAGTTATAGACTAAACCTAAGATAGAGACCAATAAACGAATACATAAAGTATAAAAATACAAGTTATATGCCTTTATATTAAGACAGAGACTAAGAAACGAATACAGAAAGTATAAAAATAAAAAATTACAAGTTAAAGACGAAACCTAAGATAGAGACCAATAAACGAATACATAAAGTATAAAATACAAGTTATATGCCTTTATATTACGACAGAGACTAAAAAACGAATACAGAAAGTATAAAAATAAAAAAATACAAGTTATAGACGAAACCTAAGATAGAGACCAATAAGCGAATACATAAAGTATAAAAAAATACAAGTTATACGCCTTTATATTAAGACAGAGACTAAGAAACGAATACAGAAAGTATAAAAATAAAAAAATACAAGTTATAGACGACACCTAAGATAGAGACCAATAAGCGAATACATAAAGTATAAAAAAATACAAGTTATACGCCTTTATATTAAGACAGAGACTAAGAAGCGAATACAGAAAGTATAAAAATAAAAAAATACAAGTTATAGACGAAACCTAAGATAGAGACCAATAAACGAATACATAAAGTATAAAAATACAAGTTATATGTATTTATATTAAGACAGAGGCTAAGAAACGAATACAGAAAGTATAAAAATAAAAAATTACAAGTTATAGACGAAACCTAAGATAGAGACCAATAAACAAATACATAAAGTATAAAATACAAGTTATATGCCTTTATATTACGACAGAGACTAAGAAACGAATACAGAAAGTATAAAAATAAAAAAATACAAGTTATAGACGAAACCTAAGATAGAGACCAATAAACGAATACATAAAGTATAAAATACAAGTTATATGCCTTTATATTAGGACAGAGACTAAGAAACGAATACAGAAAGTATAAAAATAAAAAAATACAAGTTATAGACGAAACCTAAGATAGAGACCAATAAGCGAATACATAAAGTATAAAAAAATACAAGTTATACGCCTTTATATTAAGACAGAGACTAAGAAACGAATACAGAAAGTATAAAAATAAAAAATTACAAGTTAAAGACGAAACCTAAGACAGAGACCAATAAACGAACACATAAAGTATAAAATACAGGTTATATGCCTTTATATTACGACAGAGACTAAAAAACGAATACAGAAAGTATAAAAATAAAAAAATACAAGCTATAGACGAAACCTAAGATAGAGACCAATAAGCGAATACATAAAGTATAAAAAAATACAAGTTATACGCCTTTATATTAAGACAGAGACTAAGAAACGAATACAGAAAGTATAAAAATAAAAAAATACAAGTTATAGACGACACCTAAGATAGAGACCAATAAGCGAATACATAAAGTATAAAAAAATACAAGTTATACGCCTTTATATTAAGACAGAGACTAAGAAGCGAATACAGAAAGTATAAAAATAAAAAAATACAAGTTATAGACGAAACCTAAGATAGAGACCAATAAACGAATACATAAAGTATAAAAATACAAGTAATATGCCTTTATATTAAGACAGAGACTAAGAAACGAATACAGAAAGTATAAAAATAAAAAATTACAAGTTATAGACAAAACCTAAGATAGAGACCAATAAACAAATACATAAAGTATAAAATACAAGTTATATGCCTTTATATTACGACAGAGACTAAGAAACGAATACAGAAAGTATAAAAATAAAAAAATACAAGTTATAGACGAAACCTAAGATAGAGACCAATAAACGAATACATAAAGTATAAAATACAAGTTATATGCCTTTATATTACGACAGAGACTAAGAAACGAATACAGAAAGTATAAAAATAAAAAAATACAAGTTATAGACGAAACCTAAGATAGAGACCAATAAGCGAATACATAAAGTATAAAAAAATACAAGTTATACGCCTTTATATTAAGACAGAGACTAAGAAACGAATACAGAAAGTATAAAAATAAAAAAAAATACAAGTTATAGACGAAAATTAAGATAGAGACCAATAAACGAATACATAAAGTATAAAAATAAAAAAAATACAAGTTATAGACAAAACCTAAGATAGAGACCAATAAACGAACAGATAAAGTATAAAAATACAAGTTATATGCCTTTATATTAAGACAGAGACTAAGAAACGACTACAGAAAGTACAAAAATAAAAAAAATGCAAGTTATAGACGAAACCTAAGATAGAGACCAATAAACGAATACATAAAGTATAAAAAAATACAAGTTATACGCCTTTATATTAAGACAGAGACTAAGAAACGAATACAGAAAGTATAAAAATAAAAAAAATACTAGTTATAGACGAAACCTAAGATAGAGTCCAATAAACGAATACATAAAGTATAAAAATACAAGTTATATGCCTTTATATTAAGACAGAGACTAAGAAACGAATACAGAAAGTATAAAAATAAAAAAATACAAGGTATAGACAAAACCTATGATAGAGACCAATAAGCGAATACATAAAGTATAAAAAAATACAAGTTATACGCCTTTATATTAAGACAGAGACTAAGAAACGAATACAGAAAGTATAAAAATAAAAAAAATACAAGTTATAGACGAAACCTAAGATAAAGACCAATAAACGAATACATAAAGTATAAAATACTAATTATATGCCTTTATATTACGACAGAGACTAAGAAACGAATACAGAAAGTATAAAAATAAAAAAAAATACATGTTATAGACGAAACCTAAGATAAAGACCAACAAACGAATACATAAAGTATAAAATACAAGTTATATGCCTTTATATTACGACATAGACTAAGAAACGAATACAGAAAGTATAAAAATAAAAAAAAATACAAGTTATAGACGAAACCTAAGATAGAGACCAATAAACGAATACATAAAGTATAAAAATAAAAAAATACAAGTTATAGACAAAACCTAAGATAGAGACCAATAAACGAATAGATAAAGTATAAAAATACAAGTTATATGCCTTTATATTACGACAGAGACTAAGAAACGACTACAGAAAGTACAAAAATAAAAAAAAATACAAGTTATAGACGAAACCTAAGATAGAGACCAATAAACGAATACATACAGTATAAAAAAATACAAGTTATACGCCTTTATATTAAGACAGAGACTAAGAAACGAATACAGAAAGTATAAAAATAAAAAAAATACTAGTTATAGACGAAACCTAAGATAGAGTCCAATAAACGAATACATAAAGTATAAAAATACAAGTTATATGCCTTTATATTACGACATAGACTAAGAAACGAATACAGAAAGTATAAAAATAAAAAAAAATACAAGTTATAGACGAAACCTAAGATAGAGACCAATAAACGAATACATAAAGTATAAAAATACAAGTTATATACCTTTACATTAAGACAGAGACTAAGAAACGAATACAGAAAGTATAAAAATAAAAAAAATACAAGTTATTGACGAAACCTAAGATAGAGACCCATAAGCGAATACATAAAGTATAAAAAAATACAAGTTATACGCCTTTATATTAAGACAGAGACTAAGAAACGAATACAGAAAGTATAAAAATAAAAAAAATACAAGTTATAGACGAAACTTAAGATAGAGACCAATAAACGAATACATAAAGTATAAAAATACAAGTTATATGCCTTTACATTAAGACAGAGACTAAGAAACGAATACAGAAAGTATAAAAATAAAAAAATACAAGTTATAGATGAAACCTAAGATAGAGACCAATAAGCGAATACATAAAGTATAAAAAAATACAAGTTATACGCCTTTATATTAAAACAGAGACTAAGAAACAAATACAGAAAGTATAAAAATAAAAAAATACAAGTTATTGACGAAACCTAAGATAGCGACCAATAAGCGAATACATAAAGTATAAAAAAATACAAGTTATACGCCTTTATATTAAGACAGAGACTAAGAAACGAATACAGAAAGTATAAAAATAAAAAAATACAAGTTATAGACGAAACCTAAGATAGAGACCAAGAAACGAATACATAAAGTATAAAAATACAAGTTATATTCCTTTACATTAAGACAGAGACTAAGAAACGAATACAGAAAGTATAAAAATAAAAAATTACAAGTTAAAGACGAAACCTAAGATAGAGACCAATAAACGAATACATAAAGTATAAAATACAAGTTATATGCCTTTATATTACGACAGAGACTAAGAAACGAATACAGAAAGTATAAAAATAAAAAAAAATACAAGTTATAGACGAAACCTAAGACAAAGATTAATAAACGAATACATAAAGTATAAAATACAAGTTATATGCCTTTATATTTCGACAGAGACTAAGAAACGAATACAGAAAGTATAAAAATAAAAAAATACAAGTTATAGACGAAACCTAAGATAGAAACCAAGAAACGAATACATAAAGTATAAAAATACAAGTTATATGCCTTTACATTAGGACAAAGACTAAGAAGCGAATACAGAAAGTATAAAAATAAAAAAATACAAGTTATTGACGAAACCTAAGATAGCGACCAATAAGCGAATACATAAAGTATAAAAAAATACAAGTTATTCGCCTTTATATTAAGACAGAGACTAAGAAACGAATACAGAAAGTATAAAAATAAAAAAATACAAGTTATAGACTAAACCTAAGATAGAGACCAATAAACGAATACATAAAGTATAAAAATACAAGTTATATGCCTTTATATTAAGACAGACTAAGAAACGAATACACAAAGTATAAAAATAAAAAATTACAAGTTAAAGACGAAACCTAAGATAGAGACCAATAAACGAATACATAAAGTATAAAATACAAGTTATATGCCTTTATATTACGACAGAGACTAAGAAACGAATACAGAAAGTATAAAAATAAAAAAATACAAGTTATAGACGAAACCTAAGATAGAGACCAATAAGCGAATACATAAAGTATAAAAAAATACAAGTTATACGCCTTTATATTAAGACAGAGACTAAGAAACGAATACAGAAAGTATAAAAATAAAAAAATACAAGTTATAGACGACACCTAAGATAGAGACAAATAAGCGAATACATAAAGTATAAAAAAATACAAGTTATACGCCTTTATATTAAGACAGAGACTAAGAAGCGAATACAGAAAGTATAAAAATTAAAAAATACAAGGTATAGACGAAACCTAAGATAGAGACCAATAAACGAATACATAAAGTATAAAAATACAAGTTATATGCCTTTATATTAAGACAGAGACTAAGAAACGAATACAGAAAGTATAAAAATAAAAAATTACAAGTTATAGACGAAACCTAAGATAGAGACCAATAAATAAATACATAAAGTATAAAATACAAGTTATATGCCTTTATATTACGACAGAGACTAAGAAACGAATACAGAAAGTATCAAAATAAAAAAATACAAGTTATAGACGAAACCTAAGATAGAGACCAATAAACGAATACATAAAGTATAAAATACAAGTTATATGCCTTTATATTACGACAGAGACTAAGAAACGAATACAGAAAGTATAAAAATAAAAAAATACAAGTTATAGACGAAACCTAAGATAGAGACCAATAAGCGAATACATAAAGTATAAAAAAATACAAGTTATACGCCTTTATATTAAGACAGAGACTAAGAAACGAATACAGAAAGTTTAAAAATAAAAAAAAATACAAGTTATAGACGAAACCTAAGATAGAGACCAATAAACGAATACATAAAGTATAAAAATAAAAAAAATACAAGTTATAGACAAAACCTAAGATAGAGACCAATAAACGAATAGATAAAGTATAAAAATACAAGTTATATGCCTTTATATTAAGACAGAGACTAAGAAACGACTACAGAAAGTACAAAAATAAAAAAAATACAAGTTATAGACGAAACCTAAGATAGAGACCAATAAACGAATACATAAAGTATAAAAAAATACAAGTTATACGCCTTTATATTAAGACAGAGACTAAGAAACGAATACAGAAAGTATAAAAATAAAAAAAATACTAGTTATAGACGAAACCTAAGATAGAGTCCAATAAACGAATACATAAAGTATAAAAATACAAGTTATATGCCTTTATATTAAGACAGAGACTAAGAAACGAATACAGAAAGTATAAAAATAAAAAAATACAAGGTATAGACAAAACCTATGATAGAGACCAATAAGCGAATATATAAAGTATAAAAAAATACAAGTTATACGCCTTTATATTAAGACAGAGACTAAGCAACGAATACAGAAAGTATAAAAATAAAAAAAATACAAGTTATAGACGAAATCTAAGATAAAGACCAATAAACGAATACATAAAGTATAAAATACTAATTATATGCCCTTATATTACGACAGAGACTAAGAAACGAATACAGAAAGTATAAAAATAAAAAAAAATACATGTTATAGACGAAACCTAAGATAAAGACCAATAAACGAATACATAAAGTATAAAATACAAGTTATATGCCTTTATATTACGACATAGACTAAGAAACGAATACAGAAAGTATAAAAATAAAAAAAAATACAAGTTATAGACGAAACCTAAGATAGAGACCAATAAACGAATACATAAAGTATAAAAATAAAAAAAATACAAGTTATAGACAAAACCTAAGATAGAGACCAATAAACGAATAGATAAAGTATAAAAATACAAGTTATATGCCTTTATATTAAGACAGAGACTAAGAAACGACTACAGAAAGTACAAAAAAAAAAAATGCAAGTTATAGACGAAACCTAAGATAGAGACCAATAAACGAATACATAAAGTATAAAAAAATACAAGTTATACGCCTTTATATTAAGACAGAGACTAAGAAACGAATACAGAAAGTATAAAAATAAAAAAATACAAGTTATAGACGAAACCTAAAATAGAGACCAATAAGCGAATACATAAAGTATAAAAAAATACAAGTTATACGCCTTTATATTAAGACAGAGACTAAGAAACGAATACAGAAAGTATAAAAATAAAAAAATACAAGTTATAGACGAAACCTAAGATAGAGACCAATAAACGAATACATAAAGTATAAAAATAAAAGTTATATGCCTTTATATTAAGACAGAGACTAAGAAACGAATACAGAAAGTATAAAAATAAAAAATTACAAGTTATAGACGAAACCTAAGATAGAGACCAATAAACGAATACATAAAGTATAAAATACAAGTTATATGCCTTTATGTTACGACAGAGACTAAGAAACAAATACAGAAAGTATAACAATAAAAAAATACAAGTTATAGACGAAACCTAAGATAGAGACCAATAAGCGAATACATAAAGTATAAAAAAATACAAGTTATACGCCTTTATATTAAGACAGAGACTAAGAAACGAATACAAAAAGTATAAAAATAAAAAAATACAAGTTATAGACGACACCTAAGATAGAGACCAATATAAAGTACAGAAAGTATAAAAATAAAAAAAAAATACAAGTTATAGACGAAACCTAAGACAAAGATTAATAAACGAATACATAAAGTATAAAATACAAGTTATATGCCTTTATATTTCGACAGAGACTAAGAAACGAATACAGAAAGTATAAAAATAAAAAAATACAAGTTATAGACGAAACCTAAGATAGAAACCAAGAAACGAATACATAAAGTATAAAAATACAAGTTATATGCCTTTACATTAGGACAAAGACTAAGAAGCGAATACAGAAAGTATAAAAATAAAAAAATACAAGTTATTGACGAAACCTAAGATAGCGACCAATAAGCGAATACATAAAGTATAAAAAAATACAAGTTATTCGCCTTTATATTAAGACAGAGACTAAGAAACGAATACAGAAAGTATAAAAATAAAAAAATACAAGTTATAGACTAAACCTAAGATAGAGACCAATAAACGAATACATAAAGTATAAAAATACAAGTTATATGCCTTTATATTAAGACAGACTAAGAAACGAATACACAAAGTATAAAAATAAAAAATTACAAGTTAAAGACGAAACCTAAGATAGAGACCAATAAACGAATACATAAAGTATAAAATACAAGTTATATGCCTTTATATTACGACAGAGACTAAGAAACGAATACAGAAAGTATAAAAATAAAAAAATACAAGTTATAGACGAAACCTAAGATAGAGACCAATAAGCGAATACATAAAGTATAAAAAAATACAAGTTATACGCCTTTATATTAAGACAGAGACTAAGAAACGAATACAGAAAGTATAAAAATAAAAAAATACAAGTTATAGACGACACCTAAGATAGAGACAAATAAGCGAATACATAAAGTATAAAAAAATACAAGTTATACGCCTTTATATTAAGACAGAGACTAAGAAGCGAATACAGAAAGTATAAAAATTAAAAAATACAAGTTATAGACGAAACCTAAGATAGAGACCAATAAACGAATACATAAAGTATAAAAATACAAGTTATATGCCTTTATATTAAGACAGAGACTAAGAAACGAATACAGAAAGTATAAAAATAAAAAATTACAAGTTATAGACGAAACCTAAGATAGAGACCAATAAATAAATACATAAAGTATAAAATACAAGTTATATGCCTTTATATTACGACAGAGACTAAGAAACGAATACAGAAAGTATCAAAATAAAAAAATACAAGTTATAGACGAAACCTAAGATAGAGACCAATAAACGAATACATAAAGTATAAAATACAAGTTATATGCCTTTATATTACGACAGAGACTAAGAAACGAATACAGAAAGTATAAAAATAAAAAAATACAAGTTATAGACGAAACCTAAGATAGAGACCAATAAGCGAATACATAAAGTATAAAAAAATACAAGTTATACGCCTTTATATTAAGACAGAGACTAAGAAACGAATACAGAAAGTTTAAAAATAAAAAAAAATACAAGTTATAGACGAAACCTAAGATAGAGACCAATAAACGAATACATAAAGTATAAAAATAAAAAAAATACAAGTTATAGACAAAACCTAAGATAGAGACCAATAAACGAATAGATAAAGTATAAAAATACAAGTTATATGCCTTTATATTAAGACAGAGACTAAGAAACGACTACAGAAAGTACAAAAATAAAAAAAATACAAGTTATAGACGAAACCTAAGATAGAGACCAATAAACGAATACATAAAGTATAAAAAAATACAAGTTATACGCCTTTATATTAAGACAGAGACTAAGAAACGAATACAGAAAGTATAAAAATAAAAAAAATACTAGTTATAGACGAAACCTAAGATAGAGTCCAATAAACGAATACATAAAGTATAAAAATACAAGTTATATGCCTTTATATTAAGACAGAGACTAAGAAACGAATACAGAAAGTATAAAAATAAAAAAATACAAGGTATAGACAAAACCTATGATAGAGACCAATAAGCGAATATATAAAGTATAAAAAAATACAAGTTATACGCCTTTATATTAAGACAGAGACTAAGCAACGAATACAGAAAGTATAAAAATAAAAAAAATACAAGTTATAGACGAAATCTAAGATAAAGACCAATAAACGAATACATAAAGTATAAAATACTAATTATATGCCCTTATATTACGACAGAGACTAAGAAACGAATACAGAAAGTATAAAAATAAAAAAAAATACATGTTATAGACGAAACCTAAGATAAAGACCAATAAACGAATACATAAAGTATAAAATACAAGTTATATGCCTTTATATTACGACATAGACTAAGAAACGAATACAGAAAGTATAAAAATAAAAAAAAATACAAGTTATAGACGAAACCTAAGATAGAGACCAATAAACGAATACATAAAGTATAAAAATAAAAAAAATACAAGTTATAGACAAAACCTAAGATAGAGACCAATAAATGAATAGATAAAGTATAAAAATACAAGTTATATGCCTTTATATTAAGACAGAGACTAAGAAACGACTACAGAAAGTACAAAAAAAAAAATGCAAGTTATAGACGAAACCTAAGATAGAGACCAATAAACGAATACATAAAGTATAAAAAAATACAAGTTATACGCCTTTATATTAAGACAGAGACTAAGAAACGAATACAGAAAGTATAAAAATAAAAAAAATACAAGTTATAGACGAAACCTAAGATAGAGACCAATAAGCGAATACATAAAGTATAAAAAAATACAAGTTATACGCCTTTATATTAAGACAGAGACTAAGAAACGAATACAGAAAGTATAAAAATAAACAAATACAAGTTATAGACGAAACCTAAAATAGAGACCAATAAGCGAATACATAAAGTATAAAAAAATACAAGTTATACGCCTTTATATTAAGACAGAGACTAAGAAACGAATACAGAAAGTATAAAAATAAAAAAATACAAGTTATAGACGAAACCTAAGATAGAGACCAATAAACGAATACATAAAGTATAAAAATACAAGTTATATGCCTTTACATTAAGACAGAGACTAAGAAACGAATACAGAAAGAATAAAAATAAAAAATACAAGTTATAGACGAAACCTAAGATAGAGACCAATAAACGAATACATAAAGTATAAAAAAATACAAGTTATACGCCTTTATATTAAGACAGAGACTAAGAAACGAATACAGAAAGTATAAAAATAAAAAAAATACAAGTTATAGACGAAACCTAAGATAGAGACCAATAAGCGAATACATAAAGTATAAAAAAATACAAGTTATACGCCTTTATATTAAGACAGAGACTAAGAAACGAATACAGAAAGTATAAAAATAAACAAATACAAGTTATAGACGAAACCTAAAATAGAGACCAATAAGCGAATACATAAAGTATAAAAAAATACAAGTTATACGCCTTTATATTAAGACAGAGACTAAGAAACGAATACAGAAAGTATAAAAATAAAAAAATACAAGTTATAGACGAAACCTAAGATAGAGACCAATAAACGAATACATAAGGTATAAAAATAAAAGTTATATGCCTTTATATTAAGACAGAGACTAAGAAACGAATACAGAAAGTATAAAAATAAAAAATTACAAGTTATAGACGAAACCTAAGATAGAGACCAATAAACGAATACATAAAGTATAAAATACAAGTTATATGCCTTTATGTTACGACAGAGACTAAGAAACAAATACAGAAAGTATAACAATAAAAAAATACAAG
Source organism: Diabrotica undecimpunctata (assembly GCF_040954645.1). NCBI lineage: Eukaryota > Metazoa > Arthropoda > Insecta > Coleoptera > Chrysomelidae > Diabrotica > Diabrotica undecimpunctata. Next base: position 209,642 of record NW_027311950.1, on the reverse strand, counting down.
TTATAGACGAAACCTAAGATAGAGACCAATAAGCGAATACATAAAGTATAAAAAAATACAAGTTATACGCCTTTATATTAAGACAGAGACTAAGAAACGAATACAAAAAGTATAAAAATAAAAAAATACAAGTTATAGACGACACCTAAGATAGAGACCAATATAAAGTACAGAAAGTATAAAAATAAAAAAAAATACAAGTTATAGACGAAACCTAAGACAAAGATTAATAAACGAATACATAAAGTATAAAATACAAGTTATATGCCTTTATATTTCGACAGAGACTAAGAAACGAATACAGAAAGTATAAAAATAAAAAAATACAAGTTATAGACGAAACCTAAGATAGAAACCAAGAAACGAATACATAAAGTATAAAAATACAAGTTATATGCCTTTACATTAGGACAAAGACTAAGAAGCGAATACAGAAAGTATAAAAATAAAAAAATACAAGTTATTGACGAAACCTAAGATAGCGACCAATAAGCGAATACATAAAGTATAAAAAAATACAAGTTATTCGCCTTTATATTAAGACAGAGACTAAGAAACGAATACAGAAAGTATAAAAATAAAAAAATACAAGTTATAGACTAAACCTAAGATAGAGACCAATAAACGAATACATAAAGTATAAAAATACAAGTTATATGCCTTTATATTAAGACAGACTAAGAAACGAATACACAAAGTATAAAAATAAAAAATTACAAGTTAAAGACGAAACCTAAGATAGAGACCAATAAACGAATACATAAAGTATAAAATACAAGTTATATGCCTTTATATTACGACAGAGACTAAGAAACGAATACAGAAAGTATAAAAATAAAAAAATACAAGTTATAGACGAAACCTAAGATAGAGACCAATAAGCGAATACATAAAGTATAAAAAAATACAAGTTATACGCCTTTATATTAAGACAGAGACTAAGAAACGAATACAGAAAGTATAAAAATAAAAAAATACAAGTTATAGACGACACCTAAGATAGAGACAAATAAGCGAATACATAAAGTATAAAAAAATACAAGTTATACGCCTTTATATTAAGACAGAGACTAAGAAGCGAATACAGAAAGTATAAAAATTAAAAAATACAAGTTATAGACGAAACCTAAGATAGAGACCAATAAACGAATACATAAAGTATCAAAATACAAGTTATATGCCTTTATATTAAGACAGAGACTAAGAAACGAATACAGAAAGTATAAAAATAAAAAATTACAAGTTATAGACGAAACCTAAGATAGAGACCAATAAATAAATACATAAAGTATAAAATACAACTTATATGCCTTTATATTACGACAGAGACTAAGAAACGAATACAGAAAGTATCAAAATAAAAAAATACAAGTTATAGACGAAACCTAAGATAGAGACCAATAAACGAATACATAAAGTATAAAATACAAGTTATATGCCTTTATATTACGACAGAGACTAAGAAACGAATACAGAAAGTATAAAAATAAAAAAATACAAGTTATAGACGAAACCTAAGATAGAGACCAATAAGCGAATACATAAAGTATAAAAAAATACAAGTTATACGCCTTTATATTAAGACAGAGACTAAGAAACGAATACAGAAAGTTTAAAGATAAAAAAAAATACAAGTTATAGACGAAACCTAAGATAGAGACCAATAAACGAATACATAAAGTATAAAAATAAAAAAAATACAAGTTATAGACAAAACCTAAGATAGAGACCAATAAACGAATAGATAAAGTATAAAAATACAAGTTATATGCCTTTATATTAAGACAGAGACTAAGAAACGACTACAGAAAGTACAAAAATAAAAAAAATACAAGTTATAGACGAAACCTAAGATAGAGACCAATAAACGAATACATAAAGTATAAAAAAATACAAGTTATACGCCTTTATATTAAGACAGAGACTAAGAAACGAATACAGAAAGTATAAAAATAAAAAAAATACTAGTTATAGACGAAACCTAAGATAGAGTCCAATAAACGAATACATAAAGTATAAAAATACAAGTTATATGCCTTTATATTAAGACAGAGACTAAGAAACGAATACAGAAAGTATAAAAATAAAAAAATACAAGGTATAGACAAAACCTATGATAGAGACCAATAAGCGAATATATAAAGTATAAAAAAATACAAGTTATACGCCTTTATATTAAGACAGAGACTAAGCAACGAATACAGAAAGTATAAAAATAAAAAAAATACAAGTTATAGACGAAATCTAAGATAAAGACCAATAAACGAATACATAAAGTATAAAATACTAATTATATGCCCTTATATTACGACAGAGACTAAGAAACGAATACAGAAAGTATAAAAATAAAAAAAAATACATGTTATAGACGAAACCTAAGATAAAGACCAATAAACGAATACATAAAGTATAAAATACAAGTTATATGCCTTTATATTACGACATAGACTAAGAAACGAATACAGAAAGTATAAAAATAAAAAAAAATACAAGTTATAGACGAAACCTAAGATAGAGACCAATAAACGAATACATAAAGTATAAAAATAAAAAAAATACAAGTTATAGACAAAACCTAAGATAGAGACCAATAAACGAATAGATAAAGTATAAAAATACAAGTTATATGCCTTTATATTAAGACAGAGACTAAGAAACGACTACAGAAAGTACAAAAAAAAAAATGCAAGTTATAGACGAAACCTAAGATAGAGACCAATAAACGAATACATAAAGTATAAAAAAATACAAGTTATACGCCTTTATATTAAGACAGAGACTAAGAAACGAATACAGAAAGTATAAAAATAAAAAAAATACAAGTTATAGACGAAACCTAAGATAGAGACCAATAAGCGAATACATAAAGTATAAAAAAATACAAGTTATACGCCTTTATATTAAGACAGAGACTAAGAAACGAATACAGAAAGTATAAAAATAAACAAATACAAGTTATAGACGAAACCTAAAATAGAGACCAATAAGCGAATACATAAAGTATAAAAAAATACAAGTTATACGCCTTTATATTAAGACAGAGACTAAGAAACGAATACAGAAAGTATAAAAATAAAAAAATACAAGTTATAGACGAAACCTAAGATAGAGACCAATAAACGAATACATAAAGTATAAAAATAAAAGTTATATGCCTTTATATTAAGACAGAGACTAAGAAACGAATACAGAAAGTATAAAAATAAAAAATTACAAGTTATAGACGAAACCTAAGATAGAGACCAATAAACGAATACATAAAGTATAAAATACAAGTTATATGCCTTTATGTTACGACAGAGACTAAGAAACAAATACAGAAAGTATAACAATAAAAAAATACAAGTTATAGACGAAACCTAAGATAGAGACCAATAAGCGAATACATAAAGTATAAAAAAATACAAGTTATACGCCTTTATATTAAGACAGAGACTAAGAAACGAATACAAAAAGTATAAAAATAAAAAAATACAAGTTATAGACGACACCTAAGATAGAGACCAATAAGCGAATATATAAAGTATAAAAAAATACAAGTTATACGCCTTTATATTAAGACAGAGACTAAGAAGCGAATACAGAAAGTATAAAAATAAAAAAATACAAGTTATAGACGAAACCTAAGATAGAGACCAATAAACGAATACATAAAGTATAAAAATACAAGTTATATGCCTTTATATTAAGACAGAGACTAAGAAACGAATACAGAAAGTATAAAAATAAAAAATTACAAGTTATAGACGAAACCTAAGATAGAGACCAATAAACAAATACATAAAGTATAAAATACAAGTAATATGCCTTTATATTACGACAGAGACTAAGAAACGAATACAGAAAGTATAAAAATAAAAAAATACAAGGTATAGACGAAACCTAAGATAGAGACCAATAAACGAATACATAAAGTATATAATACAAGTTATATGCCTTTATATTACGACAGAGACTAAGAAACGAATACAGAAAGTATAAAAATAAAAAAATACAAGTTATAGACGAAACCTAAGATAGAGACCAATAAGCGAATACATAAAGTATAAAAAAATACAAGTTATACGCCTTTATATTAAGACAGAGACTAAGAAACGAATACAGAAAGTATAAAAATAAAAAAAAATACAAGTTATAGACGAAACCTAAGATAAAGACCAATAAACGAATACATAAAGTATAAAAATACAAGTTATATGCCTTTATATTAAGACAGAGACTAAGAAACGAATACAGAAAGTATAAAAATAAAAAAATACAAGGAATAGACAAAACCTAAGATAGAGACCAATAAGCGAATACATAAAGTATAAAAAATACAAGTTATACGCCTTTATATTACGACAGAGACTAAGAAACGAATACAGAAAGTATAAAAATAAAAAAAAATACATGTTATAGACGAAACCTAAGATAAAGACCAATAAACGAATACATAAAGTATAAAATACAAGTTATATGCCTTTATATTACGACATAGACTAAGAAACGAATACAGAAAGTATAAAAATAAAAAAAAATACAAGTTATAGACGAAACCTAAGATAGAGACCAATAAACGAATACATAAAGTATAAAAATAAAAAAAATACAAGTTATAGACAAAACCTAAAATAGAGACCAATAAACGAATAGATAAAGTATAAAAATACAAGTTATATGCCTTTATATTAAGACAGAGACTAAGAAACGACTACAGGAAGTACAAAAATAAAAAAAATACAAGTTATAGACAAAACCTAAGATAGAGACCAATAAACGAATACATAAAGTATAAAAAAATACAAGTTATACGCCTTTATATTAAGACAAAGACTAAGAAACGAATACAGAAAGTATAAAAATAAAAAAAATACTAGTTATAGACGAAACCTAAGATAGAGTCCAATAAACGAATACATAAAGTATAAAAATACAAGTTATATGCCTTTATATTAAGACAGAGACTAAGAAACGACTACAGAAAGTACAAAAATAAAAAAAATACAAGTTATAGACGAAACCTAAGATAGAGACCAATAAACGAATACATAAAGTATAAAAATACAAGTTATATGCCTTTATATTAAGACAGAGACTAAGAAACGAATACAGAAAGTATAAAAATAAAAAAATACAAGGTATAGACAAAACCTATGATAGAGACCAATAAGCGAATACATAAAGTATAAAAAAATACAAGTTATACGCCTTTATATTAAGACAGAGACTAAGAAACGAATACAGAAAGTATAAAAATAAAAAAAATACAAGTTATAGACGAAATCTAAGATAAAGACCAATAAACGAATACATAAAGTATAAAATACTAATTATATGCCCTTATATTACGACAGAGACTAAGAAACGAATACAGAAAGTATAAAAATAAAAAAAAATACATGTTATAGACGAAACCTAAGATAAAGACCAATAAACGAATACATAAAGTATAAAATACAAGTTATATGCCTTTATATTACGACATAGACTAAGAAACGAATACAGAAAGTATAAAAATAAAAAAAAATACAAGTTATAGACGAAACCTAAGATAGAGACCAATAAACGAATACATAAAGTATAAAAATAAAAAAAATACAAGTTATAGACAAAACCTAAGATAGAGACCAATAAACGAATATATAAAGTATAAAAATACAAGTTATATGCCTTTATATTAAGACAGAGACTAAGAAACGACTACAGAAAGTACAAAAATAAAAAAAATACAAGTTATAGACGAAACCTAAGATAGAGACCAATAAACGAATACATAAAGTATAAAATACAAGTTATATGCCTTTATATTAAGACAGAGACTAAGAAACGAATACAGAAAGTATAAAAATAAAAAAAAATACAAGTTATAGACGAAACCTAAGATAAAGACCAATAAACGAATACATAAAGTATAAGATACAAGTTATATGCCTTTATATTTCGACAGAGACTAAGAAACGAATACAGAAAGTATAAAAATAAAAAAAATACAAGTTATAGACGAAACCTAAGATAGAAACCAAGAAACGAATACATAAAGTATAAAAATACAAGTTATATGCCTTTACATTAAGACAAAGACTAAGAAACGAATACAGAAAGTATAAAAATAATAAAATACAAGTTATTGACGAAACCTAAGATAGAGACCAATAAGCAAATACATAAAGTATAAAAAAATACAAGTTATACGCCTTTATATTAAGACAGAGACTAAGAAACGAATACAGAAAGTATAAAAATAAAAAAAAATACAAGTTATAGACGAAACCTAAGATAGAGACCAATAAACGAATACATAAAGTATAAAAATACAAGTTATATGCCTTTATATTAAGACAGAGACTAAGAAACGAATACAGAAAGTATAAAAATAAAAAATTACAAGGTATAGACAAAACCTACGATAGAGACTAATAAACGAATACATAAAGTATAAAATACAAGTTATATGCCTTTATATTACGACGGAGACTAAGAAACGAATACAGAAAGTATAAAAATAAAAAAATACAAGTTATAGACGAAACCTAAGATAGAGTCCAATAAACGAATACATAAAGTATAAAAATACAAGTTATATGCCTTTATATTAAGACAGAGACTAAGAAACGAATACAGAAAGTATAAAAATAAAAAAATACAAGGTATAGACAAAACCTATGATAGAGACCAATAAGCGAATACATAAAGTATAAAAAAATACAAGTTATACGCCTTTATATTAAGACAGAGACTAAGAAACGAATACAGAAAGTATAAAAATAAAAAAAATACAAGTTATAGACGAAATCTAAGATAAAGACCAATAAACGAATACATAAAGTATAAAATACTAATTATATGCCCTTATATTACGACAGAGACTAAGAAACGAATACAGAAAGTATAAAAATAAAAAAAAATACATGTTATAGACGAAACCTAAGATAAAGACCAATAAACGAATACATAAAGTATAAAATACAAGTTATATGCCTTTATATTACGACATAGACTAAGAAACGAATACAGAAAGTATAAAAATAAAAAAAAATACAAGTTATAGACGAAACCTAAGATAGAGACCAATAAACGAATACATAAAGTATAAAAATAAAAAAAATACAAGTTATAGACAAAACCTAAGATAGAGACCAATAAACGAATATATAAAGTATAAAAATACAAGTTATATGCCTTTATATTAAGACAGAGACTAAGAAACGACTACAGAAAGTACAAAAATAAAAAAAATACAAGTTATAGACGAAACCTAAGATAGAGACCAATAAACGAATACATAAAGTATAAAAAAATACAAGTTATACGCCTTTATATTAAGACAGAGACTAAGAAACGAATACAGAAAGTATAAAAATAAAAAAAATACAAGTTATAGACGAAACCTAAGATAGAGACCAATAAGCGAATACATAAAGTATAAAAAAATACAAGTTATACGCCTTTATATTAAGACAGAGACTAAGAAACGAATACAGAAAGTATAAAAATAAAAAAAATACAAGTTATAGACGAAACCTAAGATAGAGACCAATAAGCGAATACATAAAGTATAAAAAAATACAAGTTATACGCCTTTATATTAAGACAGAGACTAAGAAACGAATACAGCAAGTATAAAAATAAAAAAATACAAGTTATAGACGAACCCTAAGATAGAGACCAATAAACGAATACATAAAGTATAAAAATACAAGTTATATGCCTTTATATTAAGACAGAGACTAAGAAACGAATACAGAAAGTATAAAAATAAAAAATTACAAGTTGTAGACGAAACCTAAGATAGAGACCAATAAACGAATACATAAAGTATAAAATACAAGTTATATGCCTTTATGTTACGACAGAGACTAAGAAACAAATACAGAAAGTATAACAATAAAAAATACAAGTTATAGACGAAACCTAAGATAGAGACCAATAAGCGAATACATAAAGTATAAAAAAATACAAGTTATACGCCTTTATATTAAGACAGAGACTAAGAAACGAATACAAAAAGTATAAAAATAAAAAAATACAAGTTATAGACGACACCTAAGATAGAGACCAATAAGCGAATACATAAAGTATAAAAAAATACAAGTTATACGCCTTTATATTAAGACAGAGACTAAGAAGCGAATACAGAAAGTATAAAAATAAAAAAATACAAGTTATAGACGAAACCTAAGATAGAGACCAATAAACGAATACATAAAGTATAAAAATACAAGTTATATGCCTTTATATTAAGACAGAGACTAAGAAACGAATACAGAAAGTATAAAAATAAAAAATTACAAGTTATAGACGAAACCTAAGATAGAGACCAATAAACAAATACATAAAGTATAAAATACAAGTTATATGCCTTTATATTACGACAGAGACTAAGAAACGAATACAGAAAGTATAAAAATAAAAAAATACAAGGTATAGACGAAACCTAAGATAGAGACCAATAAACGAATACATAAAGTATAAAATACAAGTTATATGCCTTTATATTACGACAGAGACTAAGAAACGAATACAGAAAGTATAAAAATAAAAAAATACAAGTTATAGACGAAACCTAAGATAGAGTCCAATAAGCGAATACATAAAGTATAAAAAAATACAAGTTATACGCCATTATATTAAGACAGAGACTAAGAAACGAATACAGAAAGTATAAAAATAAAAAAAAATACAAGTTATAGACGAAACCTAAGATAAAGACCAATAAACGAATACATAAAGTATAAAAATACAAGTTATATGCCTTTATATTAAGACAGAGACTAAGAAACGAATACAGAAAGTATAAAAATAAAAAAATACAAGGTATAGACAAAACCTAAGATAGAGACCAATAAGCGAATACATAAAGTATAAAAAATACAAGTTATACGCTTTTATATTAAGACAGAGACTAAGAAACGAATACAGAAAGTATAAAAATAAAATAAATACAAGTTATAGACGAAACCTAAGATAAAGACCAATAAACGAATACATAAAGTATAAAATACTAATTATATGCCTTTATATTACGACAGAGACTAAGAAACGAATACAGAAAGTATAAAAATAAAAAAAAATACATGTTATAGACGAAACCTAAGATAAAGACCAATAAACGAATACATAAAGTATAAAATACAAGTTATATGCCTTTATATTACGACATAGACTAAGAAACGAATACAGAAAGTATAAAAATAAAAAAAATACAAGTTGTAGACAAAACCTAAGATAGAGACCAATAAACGAATACATAAAGTATAAAAAAATACAAGTTATACGCCTTTATATTAAGACAGAGACTAAGAAACGAATACAGAAAGTATAAAAATAAAAAAAATACTAGTTATAGACGAAACCTAAGATAGAGTCCAATAAACGAATACATAAAGTATAAAAATACAAGTTATATGCCTTTATATTAAGACAGAGACTAAGAAACGACTACAGAAAGTACAAAAATAAAAAAAATACAAGTTACAGACGAAACCTAAGATAGAGACCAATAAACGAATACATAAAGTATAAAAATACAAGTTATATGCCTTTACATTAAGACAGAGACTAAGAAACGAATACAGAAAGTATAAAAATAAAAAAATACAAGTTATTGACGAAACCTAAGATAGAGACCAATAAGCGAATACATAAACTATAAAAAAATACAAGTTATACGCCTTTATATTAAGACAGAGACTAAGAAACGAATACAGAAAGTATAAAAATAAAAAAATACAAGTAATAGACGAAACCTAAGATAGAGACCAACAAACGAATACATAAAGTATAAAAAAATACAAGTTATATGCCTTTACATTAAGACAGAGACTAAGAAACGAATACAGAAAGTATAAAAATAAAAAAATACAAGTTATAGACGAAACCTAAGATAGAGACCAATAAGCGAATACATAAAGTATAAAAAAATACAAGTTATACGCCTTTATATTAAGACAGAGACTAAGAAACGAATACAGAAAGTATAAAAATAAAAAAAAATACAAGTTATAGACGAAACCTAAGATAAAGACATATAAACGAATACATAAATTATAAAATACAAGTTATATGCCCTTATATTAAGACAGAGACTAAGAAACGAATACAGAAAGTATAAAAATAAAAAAAAATACAAGTTATAGACGAAACCTAAGATAAAGACCAATAAACGAATACATAAAGTATAAAATACAAGTTATATGCCTTTATATTTCGACAGAGACTAAGAAACGAATACAAAAAGTATAAAAATAAAAAAAATACAAGTTATAGACGAAACCTAAGATAGAAACCAAGAAACGAATACATAAAGTATAAAAATACAAGTTATATGCCTTTACATTAAGACAAAGACTAAGAAACGAATACAGAAAGTATAAAAATAAAAAAATAAAAGTTATTGACGAAACCTAAGATAGAGACCAATAAGCGAATACATAAAGTATAAAAAAATACAAGTTATACGCCTTTATATTAAGACAGAGACTAAGAAACGAATACAGAAAGTATAAAAATAAAAAAAAATACAAGTTATAGACGAAACCTAAGATAGAGACCAATAAACGAATACATAAAGTATAAAATACAAGTTATATGCCTTTATATTACGACAGAGACTAAAAAACGAATACAGAAAGTATAAAAATAAAAAAATACAAGTTATAGACGAAACCTAAGATAGAGACCAATAAGCGAATACATAAAGTATAAAAAAATACAAGTTATACGCCTTTATATTAAGACAGAGACTAAGAAACGAATACAGAAAGTATAAAAATAAAAAAATACAAGTTATAGACGAAACCTAAGATAGAGACCAATAAGCGAATACATAAAGTATAAAAAAATACAAGTTATACGCCTTTATATTAAGACAGAGACTAAGAAACGAATACAGAAAGTATAAAAATAAACAAATACAAGTTATAGACGAAACCTAAAATAGAGACCAATAAGCGAATACATAAAGTATAAAAATAAAAAAAATACAAGTTATAGACAAAACCTAAAATAGAGACCAATAAACGAATAGATAAAGTATAAAAATACAAGTTATACGCCTTTATATTAAGACAGAGACTAAGAAACGAATACAGAAAGTATAAAAATAAAAAAAATACTAGTTATAGACGAAACCTAAGATAGAGTCCAATAAACGAATACATAAAGTATAAAAATACAAGTTATATGCCTTTATATTAAGACAGAGACTAAGAAACGACTACAGAAAGTACAAAAATAAAAAAAATACAAGTTATAGACGAAACCTAAGATAGAGACCAATAAACGAATACATAAAGTATAAAAATACAAGTTATATGCCTTTACATTAAGACAGAGACTAAGAAACGAATACAGAAAGTATAAAAATAAAAAAATACAAGTTATTGACGAAACCTAAGATAGAGACCAATAAGCGAATACATAAACTATAAAAAAATACAAGTTATACGCCTTTATATTAAGACAGAGACTAAGAAACGAATACAGAAAGTATAAAAACAAAAAAATACAAGTAATAGACGAAACCTAAGATAGAGACCAACAAACGAATACATAAAGTATAAAAAAATACAAGTTATATGCCTTTACATTAAGACAGAGACTAAGAAACGAATACAGAAAGTATAAAAATAAAAAAATACAAGTTATAGACGAAACCTTAGATAGAGACCAATAAGCGAATACATAAAGTATAAAAAAATACAAGTTATACGCCTTTATATTAAGACAGAGACTAAGAAACGAATACAGAAAGTATAAAAATTAAAAAAAATACAAGTTATAGACAAAACCTAAGATAAAGACCAATAAACGAATACATAAAGTATAAAATACAAGTTATATGCCTTTATATTAAGACAGAGACTAAGAAACGAATACAGAAAGTATAAAAATAAAAAAAAATACAAGTTATAGACGAAACCTAAGATAAAGACCAATAAACGAATACATAAAGTATAAGATACAAGTTATATGCCTTTATATTTCGACAGAGACTAAGAAACGAATACAGAAAGTATAAAAATAAAAAAAATACAAGTTATAGACAAAACCTAAGATAGAAACCAAGAAACGAATACATAAAGTATAAAAATACAAGTTATATGCCTTTACATTAAGACAAAGACTAAGAAACGAATACAGAAAGTATAAAAATAAAAAAATACAAGTTATTGACGAAACCTAAGATAGAGACCAATAAGCGAATACATAAAGTATAAAAAAATACAAGTTATACGCCTTTATATTAAGACAGAGACTAAGAAACGAATACAGAAAGTATAAAAATAAAAAAAAATACAAGTTATAGACGAAACCTAAGATAGAGACCAATAAACGAATACATAAAGTATAAAATACAAGTTATATGCCTTTATATTACGACAGAGACTAAAAAACGAATACAGAAAGTATAAAAATAAAAAAATACAAGTTATAGACGAAACCTAAGATAGAGACCAATAAGCGAATACATAAAGTATAAAAAAATACAAGTTATACGCCTTTATATTAAGACAGAGACTAAGAAACGAATACAGAAAGTATAAAAATAAAAAAATACAAGTTATAGACGAAACCTAAGATAGAGACCAATAAGCGAATACATAAAGTATAAAAAAATACAAGTTATACGCCTTTATATTAAGACAGAGACTAAGAAACGAATACAGAAAGTATAAAAATAAACAAATACAAGTTATAGACGAAACCTAAAATAGAGACCAATAAGCGAATACATAAAGTATAAAAATAAAAAAAATACAAGTTATAGACAAAACCTAAAATAGAGACCAATAAACGAATAGATAAAGTATAAAAATACAAGTTATACGCCTTTATATTAAGACAGAGACTAAGAAACGAATACAGAAAGTATAAAAATAAAAAAAATACTAGTTATAGACGAAACCTAAGATAGAGTCCAATAAACGAATACATAAAGTATAAAAATACAAGTTATATGCCTTTATATTAAGACAGAGACTAAGAAACGACTACAGAAAGTACAAAAATAAAAAAAATACAAGTTATAGACGAAACCTAAGATAGAGACCAATAAACGAATACATAAAGTATAAAAATACAAGTTATATGCCTTTACATTAAGACAGAGACTAAGAAACGAATACAGAAAGTATAAAAATAAAAAAATACAAGTTATTGACGAAACCTAAGATAGAGACCAATAAGCGACTACATAAACTATAAAAAAATACAAGTTATACGCCTTTATATTAAGACAGAGACTAAGAAACGAATACAGAAAGTATAAAAACAAAAAAATACAAGTAATAGACGAAACCTAAGATAGAGACCAACAAACGAATACATAAAGTATAAAAAAATACAAGTTATATGCCTTTACATTAAGACAGAGACTAAGAAACGAATACAGAAAGTATAAAAATAAAAAAATACAAGTTATAGACGAAACCTTAGATAGAGACCAATAAGCGAATACATAAAGTATAAAAAAATACAAGTTATACGCCTTTATATTAAGACAGAGACTAAGAAACGAATACAGAAAGTATAAAAATTAAAAAAAATACAAGTTATAGACAAAACCTAAGATAAAGACCAATAAACGAATACATAAAGTATAAAATACAAGTTATATGCCTTTATATTAAGACAGAGACTAAGAAACGAATACAGAAAGTATAAAAATAAAAAAAAATACAAGTTATAGACGAAACCTAAGATAAAGACCAATAAACGAATACATAAAGTATAAGATACAAGTTATATGCCTTTATATTTCGACAGAGACTAAGAAACGAATACAGAAAGTATAAAAATAAAAAAAATACAAGTTATAGACAAAACCTAAGATAGAAACCAAGAAACGAATACATAAAGTATAAAAATACAAGTTATATGCCTTTACATTAAGACAAAGACTAAGAAACGAATACAGAAAGTATAAAAATAAAAAAATACAAGTTATTGACGAAACCTAAGATAGAGACCAATAAGCAAATACATAAAGTATAAAAAAATACAAGTTATACGCCTTTATATTAAGACAGAGACTAAGAAACGAATACAGAAAGTATAAAAATAAAAAAAAATACAAGTTATAGACGAAACCTAAGATAGAGACCAATAAACGAATACATAAAGTATAAAAATACAAGTTATATGCCTTTATATTAAGACAGAGACTAAGAAACGAATACAGAAAGTATAAAAATAAAAAATTACAAGTTATAGACGAAACCTACGATAGAGACTAATAAACGAATACATAAAGTATAAAATACAAGTTATATGCCTTTATATTACGACAGAGACTAAGAAACGAATACAGAAAGTATAAAAATAAAAAAATACAAGTTATAGACGAAACCTAAGATAGAGTCCAATAAACGAATACATAAAGTATAAAAATACAAGTTATATGCCTTTATATTAAGACAGAGACTAAGAAACGAATACAGAAAGTATAAAAATAAAAAAATACAAGGTATAGACAAAACCTATGATAGAGACCAATAAGCGAATACATAAAGTATAAAAAAATACAAGTTATACTCCTTTATATTAAGACAGAGACTAAGAAACGAATACAGAAAGTATAAAAATAAAAAAAATACAAGTTATAGACGAAATCTAAGATAAAGACCAATAAACGAATACATAAAGTATAAAATACTAATTATATGCCCTTATATTACGACAGAGACTAAGAAACGAATGCAGAAAGTATAAAAATAAAAAAAAATACATGTTATAGACGAAACCTAAGATAAAGACCAATAAACGAATACATAAAGTATAAAATACAAGTTATATGCCTTTATATTACGACATAGACTAAGAAACGAATACAGAAAGTATAAAAATAAAAAAAAATACAAGTTATAGACGAAACCTAAGATAGAGACCAATAAACGAATACATAAAGTATAAAAATAAAAAAAATACAAGTTATAGACAAAACCTAAGATAGAGACCAATAAACGAATATATAAAGTATAAAAATACAAGTTATATGCCTTTATATTAAGACAGAGACTAAGAAACGACTACAGAAAGTACAAAAATAAAAAAAATACAAGTTATAGACGAAACCTAAGATAGAGACCAATAAACGAATACATAAAGTATAAAAAAATACAAGTTATACGCCTTTATATTAAGACAGAGACTAAGAAACGAATACAGAAAGTATAAAAATAAAAAAAATACAAGTTATAGACGAAACCTAAGATAGAGACCAATAAGCGAATACATAAAGTATAAAAAAATACAAGTTATACGCCTTTATATTAAGACAGAGACTAAGAAACGAATACAGAAAGTATAAAAATAAACAAATACAAGTTATAGACGAAACCTAAAATAGAGACCAATAAGCGAATACATAAAGTATAAAAAAATACAAGTTATACGCCTTTATATTAAGACAGAGACTAAGAAACGAATACAGCAAGTATAAAAATAAAAAAATACAAGTTATAGACGAAACCTAAGATAGAGACCAATAAACGAATACATAAAGTATAAAAAAATACAAGTTATACGCCTTTATATTAAGACAGAGACTAAGAAACGAATACAGAAAGTATAAAAATAAAAAAATACAAGTTATAGACGAAACCTAAGATAGAGACCAATAAACGAATACATAAAGTATAAAAATACAAGTTATATGCCTTTATATTAAGACAGAGACTAAGAAACGAATACAGAAAGTATAAAAATAAAAAATTACAAGTTATAGACGAAACCTAAGATAGAGACCAATAAACGAATACATAAAGTATAAAATACAAGTTATATGCCTTTATGTTACGACAGAGACTAAGAAACAAATACAGAAAGTATAACAATAAAAAAATACAAGTTATAGACGAAACCTAAGATAGAGACCAATAAGCGAATACATAAAGTATAAAAAAATACAAGTTATACGCCTTTATATTAAGACAGAGACTAAGAAACGAATACAAAAAGTATAAAAATAAAAAAATACAAGTTATAGACGACACCTAAGATAGAGACCAATAAGCGAATACATAAAGTATAAAAAAATACAAGTTATACGCCTTTATATTAAGACAGAGACTAAGAAGCGAATACAGAAAGTATAAAAATAAAAAAATACAAGTTATAGACGAAACCTAAGATAGAGACCAATAAACGAATACATAAAGTATAAAAATACAAGTTATATGCCTTTATATTAAGACAGAGACTAAGAAACGAATACAGAAAGTATAAAAATAAAAAATTACAAGTTATAGACGAAACCTAAGATAGAGACCAATAAACAAATACATAAAGTATAAAATACAAGTTATATGCCTTTATATTACGACAGAGACTAAGAAACGAATACAGAAAGTATAAAAATAAAAAAATACAAGGTATAGACGAAACCTAAGATAGAGACCAATAAACGAATACATAAAGTATAAAATACAAGTTATATGCCTTTATATTACGACAGAGACTAAGAAACGAATACAGAAAGTATAAAAATAAAAAAATACAAGTTATAGACGAAACCTAAGATAGAGACCAATAAGCGAATACATAAAGTATAAAAAAATACAAGTTATACGCCTTTATATTAAGACAGAGACTAAGAAACGAATACAGAAAGTATAAAAATAAAAAAAAATACAAGTTATAGACGAAACCTAAGATAAAGACCAATAAACGAATACATAAAGTATAAAAATACAAGTTATATGCCTTTATACTAAGACAGAGACTAAGAAACGAATACAGAAAGTATAAAAATAAAAAAATACAAGGTATAGACAAAACCTAAGATAGAGACCAATAAGCGAATACATAAAGTATAAAAAATACAAGTTATACGCCTTTATATTAAGACAGAGACTAAGAAACGAATACAGAAAGTATAAAAATAAAATAAATACAAGTTATAGACGAAACCTAAGATAAAGACCAATAAACTAATACATAAAGTATAAAAATAAATCAGAATAATTCAGCAACAAATATTTCAGATGATACAACCAACTGTTTCAACCCTATTTCTGCAGATATCCCAACGACAAATGATTCGCTTATAGTACACAGCATACCTTCAACTAAAGCTAACAGCAATAATAGTAAAACAACCAATCAAGCAAAAAGGCAAATTTCAACCTCTCCTGAAATCTCAGAAACTAAAAACCTAAACGAAACTTTCATAACTCCAAAAAAATCCGCACACAAAAAAAGAAAAAGGCTTTAGATGTCGAAGCCACATTAAAACCAATTGAAAACATTTTAATGACAGCATCTCCTTCATATACGCTAAATTTCTCGAATTATGCGACTTCGTGATAAACGCAATAGGATCAAAATTTCCTGAAGTCACAGCTAAAAACTATACAGAAGATTTTGACGGCTTATACACCTTATTAAAAATGGTTCACTCAAAATTAAATGATAGACGCATGAAAAATAATATCACAAGAATTATAAAGAAAATAAATCCAACAAATGAATCTTCCCTCACTGAAGAAAGCGACTACGATTTATCTCAATAGTCCAATTATATTCATTCTTCAATGGAACTTGAATGGCTATTATAGCCACATTGAAAACATTAAAATGCTAATCAATGAACTGTCACCACTAATAATATGTCTTCAAGAAACTCGTCTTTCCAACAATCAAGCAAAACTAAAAAATTATATGCCCTATACAAAAAATCGAGCAGTACAGCAAATATCCAGTGGTGGAGTCGGAATTTTTGTACATTCAACCATCCAATCCCAAGAAATTCCGTTAAATACAAATCTGGAAGCAGTAGCAGTTTCGGTAATACATCATTTTAAAATCAACATATGCAACGTATATTTACCACATCCTGACGAAACTACTCTATTAGAACTTCAAAATGTAATTAAACAAATTCCATCTCCAAAATTAATTTTGGGTGACACAAACTGTCACAACATCGCATGGGGATCACAAAGAACAGATAAAAATGGACGAATATTATTAGAAGCAATTAATAACATAAAACTAGTTTTATTAAACACAGGAGCACCTACTAGATTCAATGCACATAATGGCACTTTTTCCTCCATAGACTTATCTATCAGTGATTCAACTTTAGCTCCATTTTTACAGTGGAATACATTGGACCACCTATACGACAGTGATCATTTTCCGATAATAATTACTCATGACAAAGATGAAAAAACCTGTACAACACCATATGAAACTTGGAAATTAAAGTCAGCCGATTGGGAAAAATACTCGAACTTAGTAAGCATACGTATACCAAATCTCGTTATATCAGATAATATAGACACTACTCTATCATCTTTCAATGGTATAATTTTAGACGCAGCCAGAGATTCTATAGGAAAAACCAAAAATATCACAAAAGCTCCTCTTCCTTGGTGGAACACTGAAATCGCATCCGCTTTAAAGCAAACAAAACATGCTTTTAATATATACAAAAAGTTTAACACACCTAATAACTTAAACAATTTTAGATCTTTAAGGGCCAGATCTAGATTTTTAATAAAACAAGCAAAAAAAGAGAGCTGGACCAATTACGTGTCGTCAATTGACTCGTCTACGCCCATAAGGGATATATGGCAAAAAATAAGGAAAATAAAAGGTTCAAAAACATTTAACCATATTGACACAATCACTACAAATGATCTAACAACTTCAGACAAACACGAAATCTCAGAAATTTTAGTAGAACACTATCAGTTGTATTCAAGCAATCAGCAGTACCACCCAAATTTCTTAGAACATAAAGAAAGAACAGAAGCATCAAAAATTAATATAGAAGATACTGCTGATCCACTAAACACTTCCATAACACTTGATGAATTAAATGAAAGTCTTAATAACCTCAAAAATACCTCACCTGGACCTGATGACATACCACCAATTTTCATAGAAAAACTACCTATAAGCGCGAAGGTTACTTTAGTAGAGATCTACAACAAAATTTATTCGACCCATAAATTTCCATCTCTCTGGCGCGAAGCAATTATAATACCATTTTTAAAAGACAATAAACCAAAAAACTTATCTTCTTCGTATCGACCAATATCTCTTACCTGTAGCATCTGTAAAATAATGGAAAAAATTCTAAGCAAAAGATTAAAATGGTACTTAGAAAAGAAAAATCTCCTTACATCCATCCAAAGTGGGTATCGATCAGAACGGTCTACAATAGATAACATTATAGCATTAGAATCTGAAATACACGAAGCTTTTATACATAAACAAAAATTAATAGCAATTTTCTTTGACATCACAAAAGCATTTGACACCACGTGGACATATCACATCTTAAAAACAATGAAGAGTTGGAAAATAGATGGTAAATTCCTAGCCTTCGCCAAAAACTTCCTGGAGAACAGAAGTATAAAAGTTAAAAGTTAAAAGAAAGTATAAAAATAAAATAAATACAAGTTATAGACGAAACCTAAGATAAAGACCAATAAACTAATACATAAAGTATAAAATACTAATTATATGCCTTTATATTACGACAGAGACTAAGAAACGAATACAAAAAGTATAAAAATAAAAAAAAATACATGTTATAGACAAAACCTAAGATAAAGACCAATAAACGAATACATAAAGTATAAAATACAAGTTATATGCCTTTATATTACGACATAGACTAAGAAACGAATACAGAAAGTATAAAAATAAAAAAAAATACAAGTTATAGACGAAACCTAAGATAGAGACCAATAAACGAATACATAAAGTATAAAAATAAAAAAAATACAAGTTATAGACAAAACCTAAGATAGAGACCAATAAACGAATAGATAAAGTATAAAAATACAAGTTATATGCCTTTATATTAAGACAGAGACTAAGAAACGACTACAGAAAGTACAAAAATAAAAAAAATACAAGTTATAGACAAAACCTAAGATAGAGACCAATAAACGAATACATAAAGTATAAAAAAATACAAGTTATACGCCTTTATATTAAGACAGAGACTAAGAAACGAATACAGAAAGTATAAAAATAAAAAAAATACTAGTTATAGACGAAACCTAAGATAGAGTCCAATAAACGAATACATAAAGTATAAAAATACAAGTTATATGCCTTTATATTAAGACAGAGACTAAGAAACGACTACAGAAAGTACAAAAATAAAAAAAATACAAGTTATAGACGAAACCTAAGATAGAGACCAATAAACGAATACATAAAGTATAAAAATACAAGTTATATGCCTTTACATTAAGACAGAGACTAAGAAACGAATACAGAAAGTATAAAAATAAAAAAATACAAGTTATTGACGAAACCTAAGATAGAGACCAATAAGCGAATACATAAACTATAAAAAAATACAAGTTATACGCCTTTATATTAAGACAGAGACTAAGAAACGAATACAGAAAGTATAAAAATAAAAAAATACAAGTAATAGACGAAACCTAAGATAGAGACCAACAAACGAATACATAAAGTATAAAAAAATACAAGTTATATGCCTTTACATTAAGACAGAGACTAAGAAACGAATACAGAAAGTATAAAAATAAAAAAATACAAGTTATAGACGAAACCTAAGATAGAGACCAATAAGCGAATACATAAAGTATAAAAAAATACAAGTTATACGCCTTTATATTAAGACAGAGACTAAGAAACGAATACAGAAAGTATAAAAATAAAAAAAAAATACAAGTTATAGACGAAACCTAAGATAAAGACCAATAAACGAATACATAAAGTATAAAATACAAGTTATATGCCTTTATATTAAGACAGAGACTAAGAAACGAATACAGAAAGTATAAAAATAAAAAAAAATACAAGTTATAGACGAAACCTAAGATAAAGACCAATAAACGAATACATAAAGTATAAAATACAAGTTATATGCCTTTATATTTCGACAGAGACTAAGAAACGAATACAGAAAGTATAAAAATAAAAAAAATACAAGTTATAGACGAAACCTAAGATAGAAACCAAGAAACGAATACATAAAGTATAAAAATAAAAAAATACAAGTTATTGACGAAACCTAAGATAGAGACCAATAAGCGAATACATAAAGTATAAAAAAATACAAGTTATACGCCTTTATATTAAGACAGAGACTAAGAAACGAATACAGAAAGTATAAAAATAAAAAAAAATACAAGCTATAGACGAAACCTAAGATAGAGACCAATAAACGAATACATAAAGTATAAAAATATAAGTTATATGCCTTTATATTAAGACAGAGACTAAGAAACGAATACAGAAAGTATAAAAATAAAAAATTACAAGTTATAGACGAAACCTAAGATAGAGACTAATAAACGAATACATAAAGTATAAAATACAAGTTATATGCCTTTATATTACGACAGAGACTAAGAAACGAATACAGAAAGTATAAAAATAAAAAAATACAAGTTATAGACGAAACCTAAGATAGAGACCAATAAGCGAATACATAAAGTATAAAAAAATACAAGTTATACGCCTTTATATTAAGACAGAGACTAAGAAACGAATACAGAAAGTATAAAAATAAAAAATTACAAGTTAAAGACGAAACCTAAGATAGAGACCAATAAGCGAATACATAAAGTATAAAATACAAGTTATATGCCTTTATATTACGACAGAGACTAAAAAACGAATACAGAAAGTATAAAAATAAAAAAATACAAGTTATAGACGAAACCTAAGATAGAGACCAATAAGCGAATACATAAAGTATAAAAAAATACAAGTTATACGCCTTTATATTAAGACAGAGACTAAGAAACGAATACAGAAAGTATAAAAATAAAAAAATACAAGTAATAGACGAAACCTAAGATAGAGACCAACAAACGAATACATAAAGTATAAAAAAATACAAGTTATATGCCTTTACATTAAGACAGAGACTAAGAAACGAATACAGAAAGTATAAAAATAAAAAAATACAAGTTATAGACGAAACCTAAGATAGAGACCAATAAGCGAATACATAAAGTATAAAAAAATACAAGTTATACGCCTTTATATTAAGACAGAGACTAAGAAACGAATACAGAAAGTATAAAAATAAAAAAAAATACAAGTTATAGACGAAACCTAAGATAAAGACCAATAAACGAATACATAAAGTATAAAATACAAGTTATATGCCTTTATATTAAGACAGAGACTAAGAAACGAATACAGAAAGTATAAAAATAAAAAAAAATACAAGTTATAGACGAAACCTAAGATAAAGACCAATAAACGAATACATAAAGTATAAAAATACAAGTTATATGCCTTTATATTAAGACAGAGACTAAGAAACGAATACAGAAAGTATAAAAATAAAAAAAATACAAGTTATAGACGAAACTTAAGATAGAGACCAATAAACGAATACATAAAGTATAAAATACAAGTTATATGCCTTTATATTTCGACAGAGACTAAGAAACGATTACAGAAAGTATAAAAATAAAAAAAATACAAGTTATAGACGAAACCTAAGATAGAAACCAAGAAACGAATACATAAAGTATAAAAATACAAGTTATATGCCTTTATATTAAGACAGAGACTAAGAAACGAATATAGAAAGTATAAAAATAAAAAATTACAAGTTAAAGACGAAACCTAAGATAGAGACCAATAAACGAATACATAAAGTATAAAATACAAGTTATATGCCTTTATATTACGACAAAGACTAAGAAACGATTACAGAAAGTATAAAAATAAAAAAAATACAAGTTATAGACGAAACCTAAGATAAAGACCAATAAACGAATACATAAAGTATAAAATACAAGTTATATGCCTTTATATTAAGACAGAGACTAAGAAACGAATACAGAAAGTATAAAAATAAAAAAAAAATACAAGTTATAGACGAAACCTAAGATAAAGACCAATAAACGAATACGTAAAGTATAAAATACAAGTTATATGCCTTTATATTTCGACAGAGACTAAGAAACGATTACAGAAAGTATAAAAATAAAAAAAATACAAGTTATAGACGAAACCTAAGATAGAAACCAAGAAACGAATACATAAAGTATAAAAATACAAGTTATATGCCTTTATATTAAGACAGAGACTAAGAAACGAATACAGAAAGTATAAAAATAAAAAATTACAAGTTATAGACGAAACCTAAGATAGAGACCAATAAACGAATACATAAAGTATAAAATACAAGTTATATGCCTTTATATTACGACAGAGACTAAGAAACGAATACAGAAAGTATATAAATAAAAAAATACAAGTTATAGACGAAACCTAAGATAGAGACCAATAAACGAATACATAAAGTATAAAAATACAAGTTATATGCCTTTATATTAAGACAGAGACTAAGAAACGAATACAGAAAGTATAAAAATAAAAAAAAATACAAGTTATAGACGAAACCTAAGATAAAGACCAATAAACGAATACATAAAGTATAAAATACAAGTTATATGCCTTTATATTTCGACAGAGACTAAGAAACGAATACAGAAAGTATAAAAATAAAAAAAATACAAGTTATAGACGAAACCTAAGATAGAAACCAAGAAACGAATACATAAAGTATAAAAATAAAAAAATACAAGTTATTGACGAAACCTAAGATAGAGACCAATAAGCGAATACATAAAGTATAAAAAAATACAAGTTATACGCCTTTATATTAAGACAGAGACTAAGAAACGAATACAGAAAGTATAAAAATAAAAAAAAATACAAGCTATAGACGAAACCTAAGATAGAGACCAATAAACGAATACATAAAGTATAAAAATATAAGTTATATGCCTTTATATTAAGACAGAGACTAAGAAACGAATACAGAAAGTATAAAAATAAAAAATTACAAGTTATAGACCAAACCTAAGATAGAGACTAATAAACGAATACATAAAGTATAAAATACAAGTTATATGCCTTTATATTACGACAGAGACTAAGAAACGAATACAGAAAGTATAAAAATAAAAAAATACAAGTTATAGACGAAACCTAAGATAGAGACCAATAAGCGAATACATAAAGTATAAAAAAATACAAGTTATACGCCTTTATATTAAGACAGAGACTAAGAAACGAATACAGAAAGTATAAAAATAAAAAATTACAAGTTAAAGACGAAACCTAAGATAGAGACCAATAAGCGAATACATAAAGTATAAAATACAAGTTATATGCCTTTATATTACGACAGAGACTAAAAAACGAATACAGAAAGTATAAAAATAAAAAAATACAAGTTATAGACGAAACCTAAGATAGAGACCAATAAGCGAATACATAAAGTATAAAAAAATACAAGTTATACGCCTTTATATTAAGACAGAGACTAAGAAACGAATACAGAAAGTATAAAAATAAAAAAATACAAGTAATAGACGAAACCTAAGATAGAGACCAACAAACGAATACATAAAGTATAAAAAAATACAAGTTATATGCCTTTACATTAAGACAGAGACTAAGAAACGAATACAGAAAGTATAAAAATAAAAAAATACAAGTTATAGACGAAACCTAAGATAGAGACCAATAAGCGAATACATAAAGTATAAAAAAATACAAGTTATACGCCTTTATATTAAGACAGAGACTAAGAAACGAATACAGAAAGTATAAAAATAAAAAAAAATACAAGTTATAGACGAAACCTAAGATAAAGACCAATAAACGAATACATAAAGTATAAAATACAAGTTATATGCCTTTATATTAAGACAGAGACTAAGAAACGAATACAGAAAGTATAAAAATAAAAAAAAATACAAGTTATAGACGAAACCTAAGATAAAGACCAATAAACGAATACATAAAGTATAAAAATACAAGTTATATGCCTTTATATTAAGACAGAGACTAAGAAACGAATACAGAAAGTATAAAAATAAAAAAAATACAAGTTATAGACGAAACTTAAGATAGAGACCAATAAACGAATACATAAAGTATAAAATACAAGTTATATGCCTTTATATTTCGACAGAGACTAAGAAACGATTACAGAAAGTATAAAAATAAAAAAAATACAAGTTGTAGACGAAACCTAAGATAGAAACCAAGAAACGAATACATAAAGTATAAAAATACAAGTTATATGCCTTTATATTAAGACAGAGACTAAGAAACGAATATAGAAAGTATAAAAATAAAAAATTACAAGTTAAAGAAGAAACCTAAGATAGAGACCAATAAACGAATACATAAAGTATAAAATACAAGTTATATGCCTTTATATTACGACAAAGACTAAGAAACGATTACAGAAAGTATAAAAATAAAAAAAATACAAGTTATAGACGAAACCTAAGATAAAGACCAATAAACGAATACATAAAGTATAAAATACAAGTTATATGCCTTTATATTAAGACAGAGACTAAGAAACGAATACAGAAAGTATAAAAATAAAAAATTACAAGTTATAGACGAAACCTAAGATAGAGACCAATAAACGAATACATAAAGTATAAAATACAAGTTATATGCCTTTATATTACGACAGAGACTAAGAAACGAATACAGAAAGTATATAAATAAAAAAATACAAGTTATAGACGAAACCTAAGATAGAGACCAATAAACGAATACATAAAGTATAAAAATACAAGTTATATGCCTTTATATTAAGACAGAGACTAAGAAACGAATACAGAAAGTATAAAAATAAAAAAAAATACAAGTTATAGACGAAACCTAAGATAAAGACCAATAAACGAATACATAAAGTATAAAATACAAGTTATATGCCTTTATATTTCGACAGAGACTAAGAAACGAATACAGAAAGTATAAAAATAAAAAAAATACAAGTTATAGACGAAACCTAAGATAGAAACCAAGAAACGAATACATAAAGTATAAAAATAAAAAAATACAAGTTATTGACGAAACCTAAGATAGAGACCAATAAGCGAATACATAAAGTATAAAAAAATACAAGTTATACGCCTTTATATTAAGACAGAGACTAAGAAACGAATACAGAAAGTATAAAAATAAAAAAAAATACAAGCTATAGACGAAACCTAAGATAGAGACCAATAAACGAATACATAAAGTATAAAAATATAAGTTATATGCCTTTATATTAAGACAGAGACTAAGAAACGAATACAGAAAGTATAAAAATAAAAAATTACAAGTTATAGACCAAACCTAAGATAGAGACTAATAAACGAATACATAAAGTATAAAATACAAGTTATATGCCTTTATATTACGACAGAGACTAAGAAACGAATACAGAAAGTATAAAAATAAAAAAATACAAGTTATAGACGAAACCTAAGATAGAGACCAATAAGCGAATACATAAAGTATAAAAAAATACAAGTTATACGCCTTTATATTAAGACAGAGACTAAGAAACGAATACAGAAAGTATAAAAATAAAAAATTACAAGTTAAAGACGAAACCTAAGATAGAGACCAATAAGCGAATACATAAAGTATAAAATACAAGTTATATGCCTTTATATTACGACAGAGACTAAAAAACGAATACAGAAAGTATAAAAATAAAAAAATACAAGTTATAGACGAAACCTAAGATAGAGACCAATAAGCGAATACATAAAGTATAAAAAAATACAAGTTATACGCCTTTATATTAAGACAGAGACTAAGAAACGAATACAGAAAGTATAAAAATAAAAAAATACAAGTAATAGACGAAACCTAAGATAGAGACCAACAAACGAATACATAAAGTATAAAAAAATACAAGTTATATGCCTTTACATTAAGACAGAGACTAAGAAACGAATACAGAAAGTATAAAAATAAAAAAATACAAGTTATAGACGAAACCTAAGATAGAGACCAATAAGCGAATACATAAAGTATAAAAAAATACAAGTTATACGCCTTTATATTAAGACAGAGACTAAGAAACGAATACAGAAAGTATAAAAATAAAAAAAAATACAAGTTATAGACGAAACCTAAGATAAAGACCAATAAACGAATACATAAAGTATAAAATACAAGTTATATGCCTTTATATTAAGACAGAGACTAAGAAACGAATACAGAAAGTATAAAAATAAAAAAAAATACAAGTTATAGACGAAACCTAAGATAAAGACCAATAAACGAATACATAAAGTATAAAAATACAAGTTATATGCCTTTATATTAAGACAGAGACTAAGAAACGAATACAGAAAGTATAAAAATAAAAAAAATACAAGTTATAGACGAAACTTAAAATAGAGACCAATAAACGAATACATAAAGTATAAAATACAAGTTATATGCCTTTATATTTCGACAGAGACTAAGAAACGATTACAGAAAGTATAAAAATAAAAAAAATACAAGTTATAGACGAAACCTAAGATAGAAACCAAGAAACAAATACATAAAGTATAAAAATACAAGTTATATGCCTTTATATTAAGACAGAGACTAAGAAACGAATATAGAAAGTATAAAAATAAAAAATTACAAGTTAAAGAAGAAACCTAAGATAGAGACCAATAAACGAATACATAAAGTATAAAATACAAGTTATATGCCTTTATATTACGACAAAGACTAAGAAACGATTACAGAAAGTATAAAAATAAAAAAAATACAAGTTATAGACGAAACCTAAGATAAAGACCAATAAACGAATACATAAAGTATAAAATACAAGTTATATGCCTTTATATTAAGACAGAGACTAAGAAACGAATACAGAAAGTATAAAAATAAAAAAAAAATACAAGTTATAGACGAAACCTAAGATAAAGACCAATAAACGAATACGTAAAGTATAAAATACAAGTTATATGCCTTTATATTTCGACAGAGACTAAGAAACGATTACAGAAAGTATAAAAATAAAAAAAATACAAGTTATAGACGAAACCTAAGATAGAAACCAAGAAACGAATACATAAAGTATAAAAATACAAGTTATATGCCTTTATATTAAGACAGAGACTAAGAAACGAATACAGAAAGTATAAAAATAAAAAATTACAAGTTATAGACGAAACCTAAGATAGAGACCAATAAACGAATACATAAAGTATAAAATACAAGTTATATGCCTTTATATTACGACAGAGACTAAGAAACGAATACAGAAAGTATATAAATAAAAAAATACAAGTTATAGACGAAACCTAAGATAGAGACCAATAAACGAATACATAAAGTATAAAAATACAAGTTATATGCCTTTATATTAAGACAGAGACTAAGAAACGAATACAGAAAGTATAAAAATAAAAAAAAATACAAGTTATAGACGAAACCTAAGATAAAGACCAATAAACGAATACATAAAGTATAAAATACAAGTTATATGCCTTTATATTAAGACAGAGACTAAGAAACGAATACAGAAAGTATAAAAATAAAAAAAAAATACAAGTTATAGACGAAACCTAAGATAAAGACCAATAAACGAATACATAAAGTATAAAAATACAAGTTATATGCCTTTATATTAAGACAGAGACTAAGAAACGAATACAGAAAGTATAAAAATAAAAAAAATACAAGTTATAGACGAAACTTAAGATAGAGACCAATAAACGAATACATAAAGTATAAAATACAAGTTATACGCCTTTATATTAAGACAGAGACTAAGAAACGAATACAGAAAGTATAAAAATAAAAAAATACAAGTAATAGACGAAACCTAAGATAGAGACCAACAAACGAATACATAAAGTATAAAAAAATACAAGTTATATGCCTTTACATTAAGACAGATACTAAGAAACGAATACAGAAAGTATAAAAATAAAAAAATACAAGTTATAGACGAAACCTAAGATAGAGACCAATAAGCGAATACATAAAGTATAAAAAAATACAAGTTATACGCCTTTATATTAAGACAGAGACTAAGAAACGAATACAGAAAGTATAAAAATAAAAAAAAATACAAGTTATAGACGAAACCTAAGATAAAGACCAATAAACGAATACATAAAGTATAAAATACAAGTTATATGCATTTATATTAAGACAGAGACTAAGAAACGAATACAGAAAGTATAAAAATAAAAAAAAATACAAGTTATAGACGAAACCTAAGATAAAGACCAATAAACGAATACATAAAGTATAAAAATACAAGTTATATGCCTTTATATTAAGACAGAGACTAAGAAACGAATACAGAAAGTATAAAAATAAAAAAAATACAAGTTATAGACGAAACTTAAGATAGAGACCAATAAACGAATACATAAAGTATAAAATACAAGTTATATGCCTTTATATTTCGACAGAGACTAAGAAACGATTACAGAAAGTATAAAAATAAAAAAAATACAAGTTATAGACGAAACCTAAGATAGAAACCAAGAAACGAATACATAAAGTATAAAAATACAAGTTATATGCCTTTATATTAAGACAGAGACTAAGAAACGAATATAGAAAGTATAAAAATAAAAAATTACAAGTTAAAGACGAAACCTAAGATAGAGACCAATAAACGAATACATAAAGTATAAAATACAAGTTATATGCCTTTATATTACGACAAAGACTAAGAAACGATTACAGAAAGTATAAAAATAAAAAAAATACAAGTTATAGACGAAACCTAAGATAAAGACCAATAAACGAATACATAAAGTATAAAATACAAGTTATATGCCTTTATATTAAGACAGAGACTAAGAAACGAATACAGAAAGTATAAAAATAAAAAAAAAATACAAGTTATAGACGAAACCTAAGATAAAGACCAATAAACGAATACGTAAAGTATAAAATACAAGTTATATGCCTTTATATTTCGACAGAGACTAAGAAACGATTACAGAAAGTATAAAAATAAAAAAAATACAAGTTATAGACGAAACCTAAGATAGAAACCAAGAAACGAATACATAAAGTATAAAAATACAAGTTATATGCCTTTATATTAAGACAGAGACTAAGAAACGAATACAGAAAGTATAAAAATAAAAAATTACAAGTTATAGACGAAACCTAAGATAGAGACCAATAAACGAATACATAAAGTATAAAATACAAGTTATATGCCTTTATATTACGACAGAGACTAAGAAACGAATACAGAAAGTATATAAATAAAAAAATACAAGTTATAGACGAAACCTAAGATAGAGACCAATAAACGAATACATAAAGTATAAAAATACAAGTTATATGCCTTTATATTAACCCTACACTGCTCAATGTATCATATATGAAACATACCGAGAATTTACATGTATAACAAAGTGAAATAATATTAAGTCCAAACAGCACTATGTAACATATTCGATATATACCACTCTATTATATTATACACATTTTGTAACTTTGCAACGTCGTCTAATATTTTATAAAACGCGCGAATTAGTCAATTATCACTTAACAGTCGTGTTGACGATAACGCTGAGTTTAAAATTTTTTTATAGGTGGTTATTAATCAAAATTTAATGTGCAAAATTGCGTTTTATGCTTATTACACATCCACAAGTCATCCAGTATTAGTTTTATTTAGCATCTACTATTATTTTTAAAGGTATGGTAAAAAATTTGTTTGTATCATTTATGATACATAATGTAATTTGGGTATCATTTTAGATGTCTAGCTGGTATATGAAGAGGCCTTTATCAGATAAAGAGTTGCAAGTTATAGTCGACAATTGGGATGATAGTGAAGATGATTGTGATGTAAGTGATATTGAAGACTTGAATAGTGATGCAGATGTAGAAAATATAGACGTATCAAATATTGATGCGCTATAATAAGATGAGCTGAGTGGAGCAGAAATGGAAGATACAACAGAAAATGAGCAAGGACGACTATCTACAAGTTCTATTGAACAGGATATACAATTGAAGAAAAACAACGGGCCAACAAGCTATATTCCTGCAAAAGATATTCGAACAGATGCTGTAGGACATTGGCCAATCTACACTAGCGATCGAATCCGATGCAAAAAGCCAAATTGTAAAAAATTAACCTATGTTAAATGTGACAAATGTGGCTTGCACTTATGTTTTAATAAGGATTCAAACTGTTTCTTTCAATTTCATCAATAAAAATATTGTACTATAAAGGTACTTAAGTATTTTATTTCCTATATATAATTTTGCCCAAATGCACTTTGTATCAAATTTGATACATTACCGAAAATGTCCTGAAATTTAAAAATAAATAACTTTAAATTTTTTTAAGCATTTTTTTCGGACTTCTTTATAAAATAGCTATACACATAATTTTTTCCAATCTAAAATTAAAAATTGAGCAGTGTAGGGTTAAGACAGAGACTAAGAAACGAATACAGAAAGTATAAAAATAAAAAAAAATACAAGTTATAGACGAAACCTAAGATAAAGACCAATAAACGAATACATAAAGTATAAAAATACAAGTTATATGCCTTTATATTAAGACAGAGACTAAGAAACGAATACAGAAAGTATAAAAATAAAAAAATACAAGTTATAGACGAAACCTAAGATAGAGACCAATAAGCGAATACATAAAGTATAAAAAAATACAAGTTATATGCCTTTATATTACGACAGAGATTAAGAAACGAATACAGAAAGTATAAAAATAAAAAAATACAAGTTATAGACGAAACCTAAGATAGAGACCAATAAGCGAATACATAAAGTATAAAAAAATACAAGTTATACGCCTTTATATTAAGACAGAGACTAAGAAACGAATACAGAAAGTATAAAAATGAAAAAATACAAGTTATAGACGAAACCTAAGATAGAGACCAATAAACGAATACATAAAGTATAAAAATACAAGTTATATGCCTTTATATTAAGACAGAGACTAAGAAACGAATACAGAAATTATAAAAATAAAAAAATACAAGTTATAGACGAAACCTAAGATAGAGACCAATAAACGAATACATAAAGTATAAAATACAAGTTATATGCCTTTATATTACGACAGAGACTAAGAAACGAATACAGAAAGTATAAAAATAAAAAAATGCAAGTTATAGACGAAACCTAAGATAGAGACCAATAAACAAATACATAAAGTATAAAAATACAAGGTGTATGCCTTTATATTAACACAGAGACTAAGAAACGAATACAGAAAGTATAAAAATAAAAAAAATACAAGTTATAGAGGAAACCTAAGATAGAAACCAAGAAACGAATACATAAAGTATAAAAATACAAGTTATATGCCTTTACATAAAGACAGAGACTAAGAAACGAATACAGAAAGTATAAAAATAAAAAAATACAAGTTATTGACGAAACCTAAGATAGAGACCAATAAGCGAATACATAAAGTATAAAAAAATACAAGTTATACGCCTTTATATTAAGACAGAGACTAAGAAACGAATACAGAAAGTATAAAAATGAAAAAATACAAGTTATAGACGAAACCTAAGATAGAGACCAATAAACGAATACATAAAGTATAAAAATACAAGTTATATGCCTTTATATTAAGACAGAGACTAAGAAACGAATACAGAAAGTATAAAAATAAAAAAATACAAGTTATAGACGAAACCTAAGATAGAGACCAATAAACGAATACATAAAGTATAAAATACAAGTTATATGCCTTTATATTACGACAGAGACTAAGAAACGAATACAGAAAGTATAAAAATAAAAAAATGCAAGTTATAGACGAAACCTAAGATAGAGACCAATAAACAAATACATAAAGTATAAAAATACAAGGTGTATGCCTTTATATTAACACAGAGACTAAGAAACGAATACAGAAAGTATAAAAATAAAAAAAATACAAGTTATAGAGGAAACCTAAGATAGAAACCAAGAAACGAATACATAAAGTATAAAAATACAAGTTATATGCCTTTACATAAAGACAGAGACTAAGAAACGAATACAGAAAGTATAAAAATAAAAAAATACAAGTTATTGACGAAACCTAAGATAGAGACCAATAATCGAATACATAAAGTATAAAAAAATACAAGTTATACGCCTTTATATTAAGACAGAGACTAAGAAACGAATACAGAAAGTATAAAAATAAAAAAAAATACAAGTTATAGACGAAACCTAAGATAAAGACCAATAAACGAATACACAAAGTATAAAATACAAGTTATATGCCTTTATATTACGACAGAGACTAAGAAACGAATACAGAATGTATAAAAATAAAAAAAAATACAAGTTATAGACGAAACCTAAGATAGAGACCAATAAACGAATACATAAAGTATAGAAATACAAGTTATATGCCTTTATATTAAGACAGAGACTAAGAAACGAATACAGAAAGTATAAAAATAAAAAAAATACAAGTTATAGACGAAACCTAAAATAGAGACCAATAAACTGATACATAAAGTATAAAAATACAAGTTATATGCCTTTATATTAAGACAGAGACTAAGAAACGAATACAGAAAGTATAAAAATAAAAAAAATACAAGTTATAGACGAAACCTAAGATAGAGACCAATAAACGAATACATAAAGTATAAAAATACAAGTTATATGCCTTTACATTAAGACAGAGACTAAGAAACGAATACAGAAAATATAAAAATAAAAAAATACAAGTTATAGACGAAACCTAAGATAGAGACCAATAAGCAAATACATAAAGTATAAAAAAATACAAGCTATACGCCTTTATATTAAGACAGAGACTAAGAAACGAATACAGAAAGTATAAAAATAAAAAAAAATACAAGTTATAGACGAAACCTAAGATAAAGACCAATAAACGAATACATAAAGTATAAAATACAAGTTATATGCCTTTATATTACGACAGAGACTAAGAAACGAATACAGAAAGTATAAAAATAAAAAAAATACAAGTTATAGACGAAACCTAAGATAAAGACCAATAAACGAATACATAAAGTATAAAAATACCAGTTATATGCCTTTATATTAAGACAGAGACTAAGAAACCAATACAGAAAGTATAAAAATAAAAAAACCTATAGAGACCAATAAACGAATACATAAAGTATAAAAATACAAGTTATATGCCTTTACATTAAGACAGAGACTAAGAAACGAATACAGAAAGAATAAAAATAAAAAAATACAAGTTATAGACGAAACCTAAGATAGAGACCAATAAACGAATACATAAAGTATAAAAAAATACAAGTTATATGCCTTTATATTACGACAGAGATTAAGAAACGAATACAGAAAGTATAAAAATAAAAAAATACAAGTTATAGACGAAACCTAAAATAGAGACCAATAAACGGATACATAAAGTATAAAAATACAAGTTATATGCCTTTATATTAAGACAGAGACTAAGAAACGAATACAGAAAGTATAAAAATAAAAAAAAATACAAGTTATAGACGAAACCTAAGATAAAGACCAATAAACGAATACATAAAGTATAAAATACAAGTTATATGCCTTTATATTACGACAGAGACTAAGAAACGAATACAGAAAGTATAAAAATAAAAAAAATACAAGTTATATGCCTTTACATTAAGACAGAGACTAAGAAACGAATACAGAAAATATAAAAATAAAAAAATACAAGTTATAGACGAAACCTAAGATAGAGACCAATAAGCGAATACATAAAGTATAAAAAAATACAAGCTATACGCCTTTATATTAAGACAGAGACTAAGAAACGAATACAGAAAGTATAAAAATAAAAAAAAATACAAGTTATAGACGAAACCTAAGATAAAGACCAATAAACGAATACATAAAGTATAAAATACAAGTTATATGCCTTTATATTACGACAGAGACTAATAAACGAATACACAAAGTATAAAAATAAAAAAAAATACAAGTTATAGACGAAACCTAAGATAAAGACCAATAAACGAATACATAAAGTATAAAAAAATACAAGTTATATGCCTTTATATTACGACAGAGATTAAGAAACGAATACAGAAAGTATAAAAATAAAAAAATACAAGTTATAGACGAAACCTAAAATAGAGACCAATAAACGGATACATAAAGTATAACAATACAAGTTATATGCCTTTATATTAAGACAGAGACTAAGAAACGAATACAGAAAGTATAAAAATAAAAAAAATACAAGTTATAGACGAAACCTAAGATAGAGACCAATAAACGAATACATAAAGTATAAAAATACAAGTTATATGCCTTTACATTAAGACAGAGACTAAGAAACGAATACAGAAAATATAAAAATAAAA
The DNA here is from genome assembly GCF_040954645.1 of Diabrotica undecimpunctata. Classification (NCBI taxonomy): domain Eukaryota; kingdom Metazoa; phylum Arthropoda; class Insecta; order Coleoptera; family Chrysomelidae; genus Diabrotica; species Diabrotica undecimpunctata. Next base: position 174,567 of record NW_027311950.1, on the reverse strand, counting down.
AAATACAAGTTATAGACGAAACCTAAGATAGAGACCAATAAGCGAATACATAAAGTATAAAAAAATACAAGCTATACGCCTTTATATTAAGACAGAGACTAAGAAACGAATACAGAAAGTATAAAAATAAAAAAAAATACAAGTTATAGACGAAACCTAAGATAAAGACCAATAAACGAATACATAAAGTATAAAATACAAGTTATATGCCTTTATATTACGACAGAGACTAAGAAACGAATACAGAAAGTATAAAAATAAAAAAAATACAAGTTATAGACGAAACCTAAGATAGAAACCAAGAAACGAATACATATAGTATAAAAATACAAGTTATATGCCTTTACATAAAGACAGAGACTAAGAAACGAATACAGAAAGTATAAAAATAAAAAAATACAAGTTATTGACGAAACCTAAGATAGAGACCAATAAGCGAATACATAAAGTATAAAAAAATACAAGTTATACGCCTTTATATTAAGACAGAGACTAAGAAACGAATACAGAATGTATAAAAATAAAAAAAAATACAAGTTATAGACGAAACCTAAGATAGAGACCAATAAACGAATACATAAAGTATAGAAATACAAGTTATATGCCTTTATATTAAGACAGAGACTAAGAAACGAATACAGAAAGTATAAAAATAAAAAAATACAAGTTATAGACGAAACCTAAGATAGTGACCAATAACCGAATACATAAAGTATAAAAAAATACAAGTTATACGCCTTTATATTAAGACAGAGACTAAGAAACGAATACAGAATGTATAAGAATAAAAAAAAATACAAGTTATAGACGAAACCTAAGATAGAGATCAATAAACGAATACATAAAGTATAGAAATACAAGTTATATGCCTTTATATTAAGACAGAGACTAAGAAACGAATACAGAAAGTATAAAAATAAAAAAAATACAAGTTATAGACGAAACCTAAAATAGAGACCAATAAACGGATACATAAAGTATAAAAATACAAGTTATATGCCTTTATATTAAGACAGAGACTAAGAAACGAATACAGAAAGTATAAAAATAAAAAAAATACAAGTTATAGACGAAACCTAAGATAGAGACCAATAAACGAATACATAAAGTATAAAAATACAAGTTATATGCCTTTACATTAAGACAGAGACTAAGAAACGAATACAAAAAATATAAAAATAAAAAAATACAAGCTATACGCCTTTATATTAAGACAGAGACTAAGAAACGAATACAGAAAGTATAAAAATAAAAAAAAAATACAAGTTATAGACGAAACCTAAGATAAAGACCAATAAACGAATACATAAAGTATAAAATACAAGTTATATGCCTTTATATTACGACAGAGACTAAGAAACGAATACAGAAAGTAAAAAAATAAAAAAAATACAAGTTATAGACGAAACCTAAGATAGAAACCAAGAAACGAATACATATAGTATAAAAATACAAGTTATATGCCTTTACATAAAGACAGAGACTAAGAAACGAATACAGAAAGTATAAAAATAAAAAAATACAAGTTATTGACGAAACCTAAGATAGAGACCAATAAGCGAATACATAAAGTATAAAAAAATACAAGTTATACGCCTTTATATTAAGACAGAGATAAAGAAACGAATACAGAAAGTAGAAAAATAAAAAAAAATACAAGTTATAGACAAAACCTAAGATAAAGACCAATAAACGAATACACAAAGTATAAAATACAAGTATGCCTTTATATTACGACAGAGACTAAGAAACGAATACAGAAAGTATAAAAATAAAAATATACAAGTTATAGACGAAACCTAAGATAGAGACCAATAACCGAATACATAAAGTATAAAAAAATACAAGTTATACGCCTTTATATTAAGACAGAGACTAAGAAACGAATACAGAATGTATAAAAATAAAAAAAAAATACAAGTTATAGACGAAACCTAAGATAGAGACCAATAAACGAATACATAAAGTATAGAAATACAAGTTACATGCCTTTATATTAAGACAGAGACTAAGAAACGAATACAGAAAGTATAAAAATAAAAAAATACAAGTTATAGACGAAACCTAAGATAGTGACCAATAACCGAATACATAAAGTATAAAAAAATACAAGTTATACGCCTTTATATTAAGACAGAGACTAAGAAACGAATACAGAATGTATAAAAATAAAAAAAAATACAAGTTATAGACGAAACCTAAGATAGAGATCAATAAACGAATACATAAAGTATAGAAATACAAGTTATATGCCTTTATATTAAGACAGAGACTAAGAAACGAATACAGAAAGTATAAAAATAAAAAAAATACAAGTTATAGACGAAACCTAAAATAGAGACCAATAAACGGATACATAAAGTATAAAAATACAAGTTATATGCCTTTATATTAAGACAGAGACTAAGAAACGAATACAGAAAGTATAAAAATAAAAAAAATACAAGTTATAGACGAAACCTAAGATAGAGACCAATAAACGAATACATAAAGTATAAAAATACAAGTTATATGCCTTTACATTAAGACAGAGACTAAGAAACGAATACAGAAAATATAAAAATAAAAAAATACAAGTTATAGACGAAACCTAAGATAGAGACCAATAAGCGAATACATAAAGTATAAAAAAATACAAGCTATACGCCTTTATATTAAGACAGAGACTAAGAAACGAATACAGAAAGTATAAAAATAAAAAAAAATACAAGTTATAGACGAAACCTAAGATAAAGACCAATAAACGAATACATAAAGTATAAAATACAAGTTATATGCCTTTATATTACGACAGAGACTAAGAAACGAATACAGAAAGTATAAAAATAAAAAAAATACAAGTTATAGACGAAACCTAAGATAGAAACCAAGAAACGAATACATATAGTATAAAAATACAAGTTATATGCCTTTACATAAAGACAGAGACTAAGAAACGAATACAGAAAGTATAAAAATAAAAAAATACAAGTTATTGACGAAACCTAAGATAGAGACCAATAAGCGAATACATAAAGTATAAAAAAATACAAGTTATACGCCTTTATATTAAGACAGAGATAAAGAAACGAATACAGAAAGTAGAAAAATAAAAAAAAATACAAGTTATAGACAAAACCTAAGATAAAGACCAATAAACGAATACACAAAGTATAAAATACAAGTTATATGCCTTTATATTACGACAGAGACTAAGAAACGAATACAGAAAGTATAAAAATAAAAAAATACAAGTTATAGACGAAACCTAAGATAGAGACCAATAAGCGAATACATAAAGTATAAAAAAATACAAGTTATACGCTTTTATATTAAGACAGAAACTAAGAAACGAATACAGAAAGTATAAAAATAAAAAAAAATACAAGTTATAGACGAAACCTAAGATAAAGACCAATAAACGAATACATAAAGTATAAAATACAAGTTATATGCCTTTATATTACGACAGAGACTAAGAAACGAATACAGAAAGTATAAAAATAAAAAAAATACAAGTTATAGACGAAACCTAAGATAGAGACCAATAAACGAATACATAAAGTATAGAAATACAAGTTATATGCCTTTATATTAAGACAGAGACTAAGAAACGAATACAGAAAGTATAAAAATAAAAAAAATACAAGTTATAGACGAAACCTAAGATAGAGACCAATAAACGAATACATAAAGTATAAAAATACAAGTTATATGCCCTTATATTAAGACAGAGACTAAGAAACGACTACAGAAACTACAAAAATAAAAAAAATACAAGTTATAGACGAAACGTAAGATAGAGACCAATAAACGAATACATAAAGTATAAAAATACAAGTTATATGCCTTTACATTAAGACAGAGACTAAGAAACGAATACAGAAAGTATAAAAATAAAAAAATACAAGTTATAGACGAAACCTAAGATAAAGACCAATAAACGAATACATAAAGTATAAAAATACAAGCTATATGCCTTTATATTAAGACAGAGACTAAGAAACGATTACAGAAAGTATAAAAATAAAAAAAATACAAGTAATAGACGAAACCTATAGAGACCAATAAACGAATACATAAAGTATAAAAATACAAGTTATATGCCTTTACATTAAGACAGAGACTAAGAAACGAATACAGAAAGAATAAAAATAAAAAAATACAAGTTATAGACGAAACCTAAGATAGAGACCAATAAGCGAATACATAAAGTATAAAAAATACAAGTTATACGCCTTTACATTAAGACAGAGACTAAAAAACGAATACAGAAAGTATAAAAATAAAAAAAAATACAAGTTATAGACGAAACCTAACATAAAGACCAATAAACGAATACATAAAGTGTAAAAATACAAGTTATATGCCTTTATATTAAGACAGAGACTAAGAAACGAATACAGAAAGTATAAAAATAAAAAAAATACAAGTTATAGACGAAACCTAAGATAGAGACCAATAAACGAATACAAAAAGTATAAAAAAATACAAGCTATACGCCTTTATATTAAGACAGAGACTAAGAAACGAATACAGAATGTATAAAAATAAAAAAAAAATACAAGTTATAGACGAAACCTAAGATAGAGACCAATAAACGAATACATAAAGTATAGAAATACAAGTTATATGCCTTTATATTAAGACAGAGACTAAGAAACGAATACAGAAAGTATAAAAATAAAAAAATACAAGTTATAGGCGAAACCAAAGATAGAGACCAATAAATGAATACATAAAGTATAAAAAAATACAAGTTATACGCCTTTATATTAAGACAGAGACTAAGAAACGAATACAGAATGTATAAAAATAAAAAAAATACAAGTTATAGACGAAACCTAAGATAGAAACCAAGAAACGAATACATAAAGTATAAAAATACAAGTTATATGCCTTTTCATAAAGACAGAGACTAAGAAACGAATACAGAAAGTATAAAAATAAAAAAATACAAGTTATTGACGAAACCTAAGATAGAGACCAATAAGCGAATACATAAAGTATAGAAATACAAGTTATATGCCTTTATATTAAGACAGAGACTAAGAAACGAATACAGAAAGTATAAAAATAAAAAAAATACAAGTAATAGACGAAACCTAAGATAGAGACCAATAAACGAATACATAAAGTATAAAAATACAAGTTATATGCCCTTATATTAAGACAGAGACTAAGAAACGACTACAGAAACTACAAAAATAAAAAAAATACAAGTTATAGACGAAACGTAAGATAGAGACCAATAAACGAATACATAAAGTATAAAAATACAAGTTATATGCCTTTACATTAAGACAGAGACTAAGAAACGAATACAGAAAGTATAAAAATAAAAAAATACAAGTTATAGACGAAACCTAAGATAAAGACCAATAAACGAATACACAAAGTATAAAATACAAGTTATATGCCTTTATATTACGACAGAGACTAAGAAACGAATACAGAAAGTATAAAAATAAAAAAATACAAGTTATAGACGAAACCTAAGATAGAGACCAATAAGCGAATACATAAAGTATAAAAAAATACAAGTTATACGCCTTTATATTAAGTTAGAGACTAAGACACGAATACAGAAAGTATAAAAATAAAAAAAATACAAGTTATAGACGAAACCTAAGATAAAGACCAATAAACGAATACATAAAGTATAAAATACAAGTTATATGCCTTTATATTACGACAGAGATTAAGAAACGAATACAGAAAATATAAAAATAAAAAAAATACAAGTTATAGACGAAACCTAAGATAGAGACCAATAAACGAATACATAAAGTATAAAAATACAAGGTGTATGCCTTTATATTAAGACAGAGACTAAGAAACGAATACAGAAAGTATAAAAATAAAAAAATACAAGTTATAGACGAAACCTAAGATAGAAACCAAGAAACGAATACATAAAGTATAAAAATACAAGTTATATGCCTTTACATAAAGACAGAGACTAAGAAACGAATACAGAAAGTATAAAAATAAAAAAATACAAGTTATTGACGAAACCTAAGATAGAGACCAATAAGCGAATACATAACGTATAAAAAAATACAAGTTATACGCCTTTATATTAAGACAGACACTAAGAAACGAATACAGAAAGTATAAAAATAAAAAAAAATACAAGTTATAGACGAAACCTAAGATAAAGACCAATAAACGAATACACAAAGTATAAAATACAAGTTATATGCCATTATATTACGACAGAGACTAAGAGACGAATACAGAAAGTATAAAAATAAAAAAATACAAGTTATAGACGAAACCTAAGATAGAGACCAATAAGCGAATACATAAAGTATAAAAAAATACAAGTTATACGCCTTTATATTAAGACAGAGACTAAGAAACGAATACAGAAATTATAAAAATAAAAAAAAATACAAGTTATAGACGAAACCTAAGATAAAGACCAATAAACGAATACATAAAGTATAACATACAAGTTATATGCCTTTATATTACGACAGAGATTAAGAAACAAATACAGAAAGTATAAAAATAAAAAAATACAAGTTATAGACGAAACCTAAGATAGAGACCAATAAGCGAATACATAAAGTATAAAAAAATACAAGTTATACGCCTTTATATTAAGACAGAGACTAAGAAACGAATACAGAAACTATAAAAAAGAAAAAATACAAGTTATAGACGAAACCTAAGATAGAGATAAATAAACGAATACATAAAGTATAAAAATACAAGTTACATGCCTTTATATTAAGACAGAGATTAAGAAACGAATACAGAAAGTATAAAAATAAAAAAATACAAGTTATAGACGAAACCTAAGATAGAGACCAATAAACGAATACATAAAGTATAAAATACAAGTTATATGCTTTTATATTACGACAGAGACTAAGAAACGAATACAGAAAGTATAAAAATAAAAAAAATACAAGTTATAGACGAAACCTAAGATAGAGAACAATAAACGAATATATAAAGTATAAAAATACAAGGTGTATGCCTTTATATTAAGACAGAGACTAAGAAACAAATACAGAAAGTATAAAAATAAAAAAAATACAAGTTATAGACGAAACCTAAGATAGAAACCAAGAAACGAATACATAAAGTATAAAAATACAAGTTATATGCCTTTACATAAAGACAGAGACTAAGAAACGAATACAGAAAGTATAAAAATAAAAAAATACAAGTTATTGACGAAACCTAAGATAGAGACCAATAAACGAATACATAAAGTATAAAAATACAAGGTGTATGCCTTTATATTAAGACAGAGACTAAGAAACGAATACAGAAAGTATAAAAATAAAAAAAATACAAGTTATAGACGAAACCTAAGATAGAAACCAAGAAACGAATACATAAAGTATAAAAATACAAGTTATATGCCTTTACATAAAGACAGAGACTAAGAAACGAATACAGAAAGTATAAAAATAAAAAAATACAAGTTATAGACGAAACCTAAGATAGAGACCAATAAGCGAATACATAAAGTATAAAAAAATACAAGTTATACGCCTTTATATTAAGACAGAGACTAAGAAACGAATACAGAAAGTATAAAAATGAAAAAATACAAGTTATAGACGAAACCTAAGATAGAGACCAATAAACGAATACATAAAGTATAAAAATACAAGTTATATGCCTTTATATTAAGACGGAGACTAAGAAACGAATACAGAAAGTATAAAAATAAAAAAATACAAGTTATTGACGAAACCTAAGATAGAGACCAATAAACGAATACATAAAGTATAAAATACAAGTTATATGCGTTTATATTACGACAGAGACTAAGAAACGAATACAGAAAGTTTAAAAATAAAAAAATACAAGTTATAGACGAAACCTAAAATAGAGACCAATAAGCGAATACATAAAGTATAAAAAAATACAAGTTATAAGCCTTTGTATTAAGACAAAGAGTAAGAAACGAATACAGAAAGTATAAAAATAAAAAAATACAAGTTATAGACGAAACCTAAGATAGAGACCAATAAGCGAATACATAAAGTATAAAAAAATACAAGATATACGCCTTTATATTAAGACAGAGACTAAGAAACGAATACAGAAAGTAAAAAAATAAAAAAATACAAGTTATAGACGAAACCTAAGATAGAGACCAATAAACGAATACATAAAGTATAAAAAAATACAAGTTATACGCCTTTATATTAAGTCAGAGACTAATAAACGAATACAGAAAGTATAAAAATAAAAAAAAATACAAGTTATAGACGAAACCTAAGATAAAGACCAATAACCGAATACATAAAGTGTAAAAATACAAGTTATATGCCTTTATATTAAGACAGAGACTAAGAAACGAATACAGAAAGTATAAAAATAAAAAAAATACAAGTTATAGACGAAACCTAAGATAGAAACCAAGAAACGAATACATATAGTATAAAAATACAAGTTATATGCCTTTACATAAAGACAGAGACTAAGAAACGAATACAGAAAGTATAAAAATAAAAAAATACAAGTTATTGACGAAACCTAAGATAGAGACCAATAAGCGAATACATAAAGTATAAAAAAATACAAGTTATACGCCTTTATATTAAGACAGAGATAAAGAAACGAATACAGAAAGTAGAAAAATAAAAAAAATACAAGTTATAGACAAAACCTAAGATAAAGACCAATAAACGAATACACAAAGTATAAAATACAAGTTATATGCCTTTATATTACGACAGAGACTAAGAAACGAATACAGAAAGTATAAAAATAAAAAAATACAAGTTATAGACGAAACCTAAGATAGAGACCAATAAGCGAATACATAAAGTATAAAAAAATACAAGTTATACGCTTTTATATTAAGACAGAGACTAAGAAACGAATACAGAAAGTATAAAAATAAAAAAAAATACAAGTTATAGACGAAACCTAAGATAAAGACCAATAAACGAATACATAAAGTATAAAATACAAGTTATATGCCTTTATATTACGACAGAGACTAAGAAACGAATACAGAAAGTATAAAAATAAAAAAAATACAAGTTATAGACGAAACCTAAGATAGAGACCAATAAACGAATACATAAAGTATAGAAATACAAGTTATATGCCTTTATATTAAGACAGAGACTAAGAAACGAATACAGAAAGTATAAAAATAAAAAAAATACAAGTTATAGACGAAACCTAAGATAGAGACCAATAAACGAATACATAAAGTATAAAAATACAAGTTATATGCCCTTATATTAAGACAGAGACTAAGAAACGACTACAGAAACTACAAAAATAAAAAAAATACAAGTTATAGACGAAACGTAAGATAGAGACCAATAAACGAATACATAAAGTATAAAAATACAAGTTATATGCCTTTACATTAAGACAGAGACTAAGAAACGAATACAGAAAGTATAAAAATAAAAAAATACAAGTTATAGACGAAACCTAAGATAAAGACCAATAAACGAATACATAAAGTATAAAAATAAAAAAAATACAAGTAATAGACGAAACCTATAGAGACCAATAAACGAATACATAAAGTATAAAAATACAAGTTATATGCCTTTACATTAAGACAGAGACTAAGAAACGAATACAGAAAGAATAAAAATAAAAAAATACAAGTTATAGACGAAACCTAAGATAGAGACCAATAAGCGAATACATAAAGTATAAAAAAATACAAGTTATACGCCTTTACATTAAGACAGAGACTAAGAAACGAATACAGAAAGTATAAAAATAAAAAAAAATACAAGTTATAGACGAAACCTAACATAAAGACCAATAAACGAATACATAAAGTGTAAAAATACAAGTTATATGCCTTTATAATAAGACAGAGACTAAGAAACGAATACAGAAAGTATAAAAATAAAAAAAATACAAGTTATAGACGAAACCTAAGATAGAGACCAATAAACGAATACAAAAAGTATAAAAAAAATACAAGCTATACGCCTTTATATTAAGACAGAGACTAAGAAACGAATACAGAATGTATAAAAATAAAAAAAAAAATACAAGTTATAGACGAAACCTAAGATAGAGACCAATAAACGAATACATAAAGTATAGAAATACAAGTTATATGCCTTTATATTAAGACAGAGACTAAGAAACGAATACAGAAAGTATAAAAATAAAAAAAATACAAGTTATAGGCGAAACCAAAGATAGAGACCAATAAATGAATACATAAAGTATAAAAAAATACAAGTTATACGCCTTTATATTAAGACAGAGACTAAGAAACGAATACAGAATGTATAAAAATAAAAAAAATACAAGTTATAGACGAAACCTAAGATAGAAACCAAGAAACGAATACAGAAAGTATAAAAATAAAAAAATACAAGTTATTGACGAAACCTAAGATAGAGACCAATAAGCGAATACATAAAGTATAGAAATACAAGTTATATGCCTTTATATTAAGACAGAGACTAAGAAACGAATACAGAAAGTATAAAAATAAAAAAAATACAAGTAATAGACGAAACCTAAGATAGAGACCAATAAACGAATACATAAAGTATAAAAATACAAGTTATATGCTTTTACATAAAGACAGAGACTAAGAAACGAATACAGAAAGTATAAAAATAAAAAAATACAAGTTATTGACGAAACCTAAGATAGAGACCAATAAACGAATACATAAAGTGTAAAAATACAAGTTATACGCCTTTATATTAAGACAGAGATAAAGAAACGAATACAGAAAGTAGAAAAATAAAAAAAATACAAGTTATAGACAAAACCTAAGATAAAGACCAATAAACGAATACACAAAGTATAAAATACAAGTTATATGCCTTTATATTACGAAAGAGACTAAGAAACGAATACAGAAAGTATAAAAATAAAAAGATACAAGTTATAGACGAAACCTAAGATAGAGACCAATAAGCGAATACATAAAGTATAAAAAAATTCAAGTTATACGCTTTTATATTAAGACAGAGACTAAGAAACGAATACAGAAAGTATAAAAATAAAAAAAAATACAAGTTATAGACGAAACCTAAGATAAAGACCAATAAACGAATACATAAAGTATAATATACAAGTTATATGCCTTTATATTACGACAGAGACTAAGAAACGAATACAGAAAGTATAAAAATAAAAAAAATACAAGTTGTAGACGAAACCTAAGATAGAGACCAATAAACGAATACATAAAGTATAGAAATACAAGTTATATGCCTTTATATTAAGACAGAGACTAAGAAACGAATACAGAAAGTATAAAAATAAAAAAAATACAAGTTATAGACGAAACCTAAGATAGAGACCAATAAACGAATACATAAAGTATAAAAATACAAGTTATATGCCCTTATATTAAGACAGAGACTAAGAAACGACTACAGAAACTACAAAAATAAAAAAAATACAAGTTATAGACGAAACGTAAGATAGAGACCAATAAACGAATACATAAAGTATAAAAATACAAGTTATATGCCTTTACATTAAGACAGAGACTAAGAAACGAATACAGAAAGTATAAAAATAAAAAAATACAAGTTATAGACGAAACCTAAGATAAAGACCAATAAACGAATACATAAAGTATAAAAATACAAGCTATATGCCTTTATATTAAGACAGAGACTAAGAAACGAATACAGAAAGTATAAAAATAAAAAAAATACAAGTAATAGACGAAACCTATAGAGACCAATAAACGAATACATAAAGTATAAAAATACAAGTTATATGCCTTTACATTAAGACAGAGACTAAGAAACGAATACAGAAAGAATAAAAATAAAAAAATACAAGTTATAGACGAAACCTAAGATAGAGACCAATAAGCGAATACATAAAGTATAAAAAAATACAAGTTATACGCCTTTACATTAAGACAGAGACTAAGAAACGAATACAGAAAGTATAAAAATAAAAAAAAATACAAGTTATAGACGAAACCTAACATAAAGACCAATAAACGAATACATAAAGTGTAAAAATACAAGTTATATGCCTTTATATTAAGACAGAGACTAAGAAACGAATACAGAAAGTATAAAAATAAAAAAAATACAAGTTATAGACGAAACCTAAGATAGAGACCAATAAACGAATACAAAAAGTATAAAAAAAATACAAGCTATACGCCTTTATATTAAGACAGAGACTAAGAAACGAATACAGAATGTATAAAAATAAAAAAAAAAATACAAGTTATAGACGAAACCTAAGATAGAGACCAATAAACGAATACATAAAGTATAGAAATACAAGTTATATGCCTTTATATTAAGACAGAGACTAAGAAACGAATACAGAAAGTATAAAAATAAAAAAAATACAAGTTATAGGCGAAACCAAAGATAGAGACCAATAAATGAATACATAAAGTATAAAAAAATACAAGTTATACGCCTTTATATTAAGACAGAGACTAAGAAACGAATACAGAATGTATAAAAATAAAAAAAATACAAGTTATAGACGAAACCTAAGATAGAAACCAAGAAACGAATACATAAAGTATAAAAATACAAGTTATATGCCTTTTCATAAAGACAGAGACTAAGAAACGAATACAGAAAGTATAAAAATAAAAAAATACAAGTTATTGACGAAACCTAAGATAGAGACCAATAAGCGAATACATAAAGTATAGAAATACAAGTTATATGCCTTTATATTAAGACAGAGACTAAGAAACGAATACAGAAAGTATAAAAATAAAAAAAATACAAGTAATAGACGAAACCTAAGATAGAGACCAATAAACGAATACATAAAGTATAAAAATACAAGTTATATGCCCTTATATTAAGACAGAGACTAAGAAACGACTACAGAAACTACAAAAATAAAAAAAATACAAGTTATAGACGAAACCTAAGATAGAGACCAATAAACGAATACATAAAGTATAAAAATACAAGGTGTATGCCTTTATATTAAGACAGAGACTAAGAAACGAATACAGAAAGTATAAAAATAAAAAAATACAAGTTATAGACGAAACCTAAGATAGATACCAAGAAACGAATACATAAAGTATAAAAATACAAGTTATATGCCTTTACATAAAGACAGAGACTAAGAAACGAATACAGAAAGTATAAAAATAAAAAAATACAAGTTATTGACGAAACCTAAGATAGAGACCAATAAGCGAATACATAAAGTATAAAAAAATACAAGTTATACGCCTTTTTATGAAGACAGAGACTAAGAAACGAATACAGAAAGTATAAAAATAAAAAAAAATACAAGTTATAGACGAAACCTAAGATAAAGACCAATAAACGAATACACAAAGTATAAAATACAAGTTATATGCCTTTATATTACGACAGAGACTAAGAGACGAATACAGAAAGTATAAAAATAAAAAAATACAAGTTATAGACGAAACCTAAGATAGAGACCAATAAGCGAATACATAAAGTATAAAAAAATACAAGTTATACGCCTTTATATTAAGACAGAGACTAAGAAACGAATACAGAAATTATAAAAATAAAAAAAAATACAAGTTATAGACGAAACCTAAGATAAAGACCAATAAACGAATACATAAAGTATAACATACAAGTTATATGCCTTTATATTACGACAGAGATTAAGAAACAAATACAGAAAGTATAAAAATAAAAAAATACAAGTTATAGACGAAACCTAAGATAGAGACCAATAAGCGAATACATAAAGTATAAAAAAATACAAGTTATACGCCTTTATATTAAAACAGAGACTAAGAAACGAATACAGAAACTATAAAAAAGAAAAAATACAAGTTATAGACGAAACCTAAGATAGAGATAAATAAACGAATACATAAAGTATAAAAATACAAGTTATATGCCTTTATATTAAGATAGAGACTAAGAAACGAATACAGAAAGTATAAAAATAAAAAAATACAAGTTATAGACGAAACCTAAGATAGAGACCAATAAACGAATACATAAAGTATAAAATACAAGTTATATGCTTTTATATTACGACAGAGACTAAGAAACGAATACAGAAAGTATAAAAATAAAAAAATACAAGTTATAGACGAAACCTAAGATAGAGAACAATAAACGAATACATAAAGTATAAAAATACAAGGTGTATGCCTTTATATTAAGACAGAGACTAAGAAACGAATACAGAAAGTATAAAAATAAAAAAAATACAAGTTATAGACGAAACCTAAGATAGAAACCAAGAAACGAATACATAAAGTATAAAAATACAAGTTATATGCCTTTACATAAAGACAGAGACTAAGAAACGAATACAGAAAGTATAAAAATAAAAAAATACAAGTTATTGACGAAACCTAAGATAGAGACCAATAAACGAATACATAAAGTATAAAAAAATACAAGGTGTATGCCTTTATATTAAGACAGAGACTAAGAAACGAATACAGAAAGTATAAAAATAAAAAAAATACAAGTTATAGACGAAACCTAAGATAGAAACCAAGAAACAAATACATAAAGTATAAAAATACAAGTAATATGCCTTTACATAAAGACAGAGACTAAGAAACGAATACAGAAAGTATAAAAATAAAAAAATACAAGTTATAGACGAAACCTAAGATAGAGACCAATAAGCGAATACATAAAGTATAAAAAAATACAAGTTATACGCCTTTATATTAAGACAGAGACTAAGAAACGAATACAGAAAGTATAAAAATGAAAAAATACAAGTTATAGACGAAACCTAAGATAGAGACCAATAAACGAATACATAAAGTATAAAAATACAAGTTATATGCCTTTATATTAAGACGGAGACTAAGAAACGAATACAGAAAGTATAAAAATAAAAAAATACAAGTTATTGACGAAACCTAAGATAGAGACCAATAAACGAATACATAAAGTATAAAATACAAGTTATATGCGTTTATATTACGACAGAGACTAAGAAACGAATACAGAAAGTTTAAAAATAAAAAAATACAAGTTATAGACGAAACCTAAAATAGAGACCAATAAGCGAATACATAAAGTATAAAAAAATACAAGTTATAAGCCTTTGTATTAAGACAAAGAGTAAGAAACGAATACAGAAAGTATAAAAATAAAAAAATACAAGTTATAGACGAAACCTAAGATAGAAACCAAGAAACGAATACATAAAGTATAAAAATACAAGTTATATGCCTTTACATAAAGACAGAGACTAAGAAACGAATACAGAAAGTATAAAAATAAAAAAATAAAAGTTATTGACGAAACCTAAGATAGAGACCAATAAACGAATACATAAAGTATAAAAAAATACAAGGTGTATGCCTTTATATTAAGACAGAGACTAAGAAACGAATACAGAAAGTATAAAAATGAAAAAATACAAGTTATAGACGAAACCTAAGATAGAGACCAATAAACGAATACATAAAGTATAAAAATACAAGTTATATGCCTTTATATTAAGACGGAGACTAAGAAACGAATACAGAAAGTATAAAAATAAAAAAATACAAGTTATTGACGAAACCTAAGATAGAGACCAATAAACGAATACATAAAGTATAAAATACAAGTTATATGCGTTTATATTACGACAGAGACTAAGAAACGAATACAGAAAGTATAAAAATAAAAAAAAATACAAGTTATAGACGAAACCTAAGATAAAGACCAATAAACGAATACACAAAGTATAAAATACAAGTTATATGCCTTTATATTACGACAGAGACTAAGAGACGAATACAGAAAGTATAAAAATAAAAAAATACAAGTTATAGACGAAACCTAAGATAGAGACCAATAAGCGAATACATAAAGTATAAAAAAATACAAGTTATACGCCTTTATATTAAGACAGAGACTAAGAAACGAATACAGAAATTATAAAAATAAAAAAAAATACAAGTTATAGACGAAACCTAAGATAAAGACCAATAAACGAATACATAAAGTATAACATACAAGTTATATGCCTTTATATTACGACAGAGATTAAGAAACAAATACAGAAAGTATAAAAATAAAAAAATACAAGTTATAGACGAAACCTAAGATAGAGACCAATAAGCGAATACATAAAGTATAAAAAAATACAAGTTATACGCCTTTATATTAAAACAGAGACTAAGAAACGAATACAGAAACTATAAAAAAGAAAAAATACAAGTTATAGACGAAACCTAAGATAGAGATAAATAAACGAATACATAAAGTATAAAAATACAAGTTATATGCCTTTATATTAAGACAGAGACTAAGAAACGAATACAGAAAGTATAAAAATAAAAAAATACAAGTTATAGACGAAACCTAAGATAGAGACCAATAAACGAATACATAAAGTATAAAATACAAGTTATATGCTTTTATATTACGACAGAGACTAAGAAACGAATACAGAAAGTATAAAAATAAAAAAATACAAGTTATAGACGAAACCTAAGATAGAGAACAATAAACGAATACATAAAGTATAAAAATACAAGGTGTATGCCTTTATATTAAGACAGAGACTAAGAAACGAATACAGAAAGTATAAAAATAAAAAAAATACAAGTTATAGACGAAACCTAAGATAGAAACCAAGAAACGAATACATAAAGTATAAAAATACAAGTTATATGCCTTTGCATAAAGACAGAGACTAAGAAACGAATACAGAAAGTATAAAAATAAAAAAATACAAGTTATTGACGAAACCTAAGATAGAGACCAATAAACGAATACATAAAGTATAAAAAAATACAAGGTGTATGCCTTTATATTAAGACAGAGACTAAGAAACGAATACAGAAAGTATAAAAATAAAAAAAATACAAGTTATAGACGAAACCTAAGATAGAAACCAAGAAACGAATACATAAAGTATAAAAATACAAGTTATATGCCTTTACATAAAGACAGAGATTAAGAAACGAATACAGAAAGTATAAAAATAAAAAAATACAAGTTATAGACGAAACCTAAGATAGAGACCAATAAGCGAATACATAAAGTATAAAAAAATACAAGTTATACGCCTTTATATTAAGACAGAGACTAAGAAACGAATACAGAAAGTATAAAAATGAAAAAATACAAGTTATAGACGAAACCTAAGATAGAGACCAATAAACGAATACATAAAGTATAAAAATACAAGTTATATGCCTTTATATTAAGACGGAGACTAAGAAACGAATACAGAAAGTATAAAAATAAAAAAATACAAGTTATTGACGAAACCTAAGATAGAGACCAATAAACGAATACATAAAGTATAAAATACAAGTTATATGCGTTTATATTACGACAGAGACTAAGAGACGAATACAGAAAGTATAAAAATAAAAAAATACAAGTTATAGACGAAACCTAAGATAGAGACCAATAAGCGAATACATAAAGTATAAAAAAATACAAGTTATACGCCTTTATATTAAGACAGAGACTAAGAAACGAATACAGAAATTATAAAAATAAAAAAAAATACAAGTTATAGACGAAACCTAAGATAAAGACCAATAAACGAATACATAAAGTATAACATACAAGTTATATGCCTTTATATTACGACAGAGATTAAGAAACAAATACAGAAAGTATAAAAATAAAAAAATACAAGTTATAGACGAAACCTAAGATAGAGACCAATAAGCGAATACATAAAGTATAAAAAAATACAAGTTATACGCCTTTATATTAAAACAGAGACTAAGAAACGAATACAGAAACTATAAAAAAGAAAAAATACAAGTTATAGACGAAACCTAAGATAGAGATAAATAAACGAATACATAAAGTATAAAAATACAAGTTATATGCCTTTATATTAAGACAGAGACTAAGAAACGAATACAGAAAGTATAAAAATAAAAAAATACAAGTTATGAACGAAACCTAAGATAGAGACCAATAAACGAATACATAAAGTATAAAATACAAGTTATATGCTTTTATATTACGACAGAGACTAAGAAACGAATACAGAAAGTATAAAAATAAAAAAATAAAAGTTATAGACGAAACCTAAGATAGAGAACAATAAACGAATACATAAAGTATAAAAATACAAGGTGTATGCCTTTATGTTAAGACAGAGACTAAGAAACGAATACAGAAAGTATAAAAATAAAAAAATACAAGTTATAGACGAAACCTAAGATAGAAACCAAGAAACGAATACATAAAGTATAAAAATACAAGTTATATGCCTTTACATAAAGACAGAGACTAAGAAACGAATACAGAAAGTATAAAAATAAAAAAATACAAGTTATTGACGAAACCTAAGATAGAGACCAATAAACGAATACATAAAGTATAAAAAAATACAAGGTGTATGCCTTTATATTAAGACAGAGACTAAGAAACGAATACAGAAAGTATAAAAATAAAAAAAATACAAGTTATAGACGAAACCTAAGATAGAAACCAAGAAACGAATACATAAAGTATAAAAATACAAGTTATATGCCTTTACATAAAGACAGAGACTAAGAAACGAATACAGAAAGTATAAAAATAAAAAAATACAAGTTATAGACGAAACCTAAGATAGAGACCAATAAGCGAATATATAAAGTATAAAAAAATACAAGTTATACGCCTTTATATTAAGACAGAGACTAAGAAACGAATACAGAAAGTATAAAAATGAAAAAATACAAGTTATAGACGAAACCTAAGATAGAGACCAATAAACGAATACATAAAGTATAAAAATACAAGTTATATGCCTTTATATTAAGACGGAGACTAAGAAACGAATACAGAAAGTATAAAAATAAAAAAATACAAGTTATTGACGAAACCTAAGATAGAGACCAATAAACGAATACATAAAGTATGAAATACAAGTTATATGCGTTTATATTACGACAGAGACTAAGAAACGAATACAGAAAGTTTAAAAATAAAAAAATACAAGTTATAGACGAAACCTAAAATAGAGACCAATAAGCGAATACATAAAGTATAAAAAAATACAAGTTATAAGCCTTTGTATTAAGACAAAGAGTAAGAAACGAATACAGAAAGTATAAAAATAAAAAAATACAAGTTATAGACGAAACCTAAGATAGAAACCAAGAAACGAATACATAAAGTATAAAAATACAAGTTATATGCCTTTACATTAAGACAGAGACTAAGAAACGAATACAGAAAGTATAAAAATAAAAAAATACAAGTTATAGACGAAACCTAAGATAAAGACCAATAAACGAATACATAAAGTATAAAAATAAAAAAAATACAAGTAATAGACGAAACCTATAGAGACCAATAAACGAATACATAAAGTATAAAAATACAAGTTATATGCCTTTACATTAAGACAGAGACTAAGAAACGAATACAGAAAGAATAAAAATAAAAAAATACAAGTTATAGACGAAACCTAAGATAGAGACCAATAAGCGAATACATAAAGTATAAAAAAATACAAGTTATACGCCTTTACATTAAGACAGAGACTAAGAAACGAATACAGAAAGTATAAAAATAAAAAAAAATACAAGTTATAGACGAAACCTAACATAAAGACCAATAAACGAATACATAAAGTGTAAAAATACAAGTTATATGCCTTTATAATAAGACAGAGACTAAGAAACGAATACAGAAAGTATAAAAATAAAAAAAATACAAGTTATAGACGAAACCTAAGATAGAGACCAATAAACGAATACAAAAAGTATAAAAAAAATACAAGCTATACGCCTTTATATTAAGACAGAGACTAAGAAACGAATACAGAATGTATAAAAATAAAAAAAAAATACAAGTTATAGACGAAACCTAAGATAGAGACCAATAAACGAATACATAAAGTATAGAAATACAAGTTATATGCCTTTATATTAAGACAGAGACTAAGAAACGAATACAGAAAGTATAAAAATAAAAAAAATACAAGTTATAGGCGAAACCAAAGATAGAGACCAATAAATGAATACATAAAGTATAAAAAAATACAAGTTATACGCCTTTATATTAAGACAGAGACTAAGAAACGAATACAGAATGTATAAAAATAAAAAAAATACAAGTTATAGACGAAACCTAAGATAGAAACCAAGAAACGAATACATAAAGTATAAAAATACAAGTTATATGCCTTTTCATAAAGACAGAGACTAAGAAACGAATACAGAAAGTATAAAAATAAAAAAATACAAGTTATTGACGAAACCTAAGATAGAGACCAATAAGCGAATACATAAAGTATAGAAATACAAGTTATATGCCTTTATATTAAGACAGAGACTAAGAAACGAATACAGAAAGTATAAAAATAAAAAAAATACAAGTAATAGACGAAACCTACGATAGAGACCAATAAACGAATACATAAAGTATAAAAATACAAGTTATATGCCCTTATATTAAGACAGAGACTAAGAAACGACTACAGAAACTACAAAAATAAAAAAAATACAAGTTATAGACGAAACGTAAGATAGAGACCAATAAACGAATACATAAAGTATAAAAATACAAGTTATATGCCTTTACATTAAGACAGAGACTAAGAAACGAATACAGAAAGTATAAAAATAAAAATATACAAGTTATAGACGAAACCTAAGATAAAGACCAATAAACGAATACACAAAGTATAAAATACAAGTTATATGCCTTTATATTACGACAGAGACTAAGAAACGAATACAGAAAGTATAAAAATAAAAAAATACAAGTTATAGACGAAACCTAAGATAGAGACCAATAAGCGAATACATAAAGTATAAAAAAATACAAGTTATACGCCTTTATATTAAGTTAGAGACTAAGACACGAATACAGAAAGTATAAAAATAAAAAAAAATACAAGTTATAGACGAAACCTAAGATAAAGACCAATAAACGAATACATAAAGTATAAAATACAAGTTATATGCCTTTATATTACGACAGAGATTAAGAAACGAATACAGATAATATAAAAATAAAAAAAATACAAGTTATAGACGAAACCTAAGATAGAGACCAATAAACGAATACATAAAGTATAAAAATACAAGGTGTATGCCTTTATATTAAGACAGAGACTAAGAAACGAATACAGAAAGTATAAAAATAAAAAAATACAAGTTATAGACGAAACCTAAGATAGAAACCAAGAAACGAATACATAAAGTATAAAAATACAAGTTATATGCCTTTACATAAAGACAGAGACTAAGAAACGAATACAGAAAGTATAAAAATAAAAAAATACAAGTTATTGACGAAACCTAAGATAAAGACCAATAAGCGAATACATAAAGTATAAAAAAATACAAGTTATACGCCTTTATATTAAGACAGAGACTAAGAAACGAATACAGAAAGTATAAAAATAAAAAAAAAATACAAGTTATAGACGAAACCTAAGATAAAGACCAATAAACGAATACACAAAGTATAAAATACAAGTTATATGCCATTATATTACGACAGAGACTAAGAGACGAATACAGAAAGTATAAAAATAAAAAAATACAAGTTATAGACGAAACCTAAGATAGAGACCAATAAGCGAATACATAAAGTATAAAAAAATACAAGTTATACGCCTTTATATTAAGACAGAGACTAAGAAACGAATACAGAAATTATAAAAATAAAAAAAAATACAAGTTATAGACGAAACCTAAGATAAAGACCAATAAACGAATACATAAAGTATAACATACAAGTTATATGCCTTTATATTACGACAGAGATTAAGAAACAAATACAGAAAGTATAAAAATAAAAAAATACAAGTTATAGACGAAACCTAAGATAGAGACCAATAAGCGAATACATAAAGTATAAAAAAATACAAGTTATACGCCTTTATATTAAGACAGAGACTAAGAAACGAATACAGAAACTATAAAAAAGAAAAAATACAAGTTATAGACGAAACCTAAGATAGAGATAAATAAACGAATACATAAAGTATAAAAATACAAGTTGTATGCCTTTATATTAAGACAGAGACTAAGAAACGAATACAGAAAGTATAAAAATAAAAAAATACAAGTTATAGACGAAACCTAAGATAGAGACCAATAAACGAATACATAAAGTATAAAATACAAGTTATATGCTTTTATATTACGACAGAGACTAAGAAACGAATACAGAAAGTATAAAAATAAAAAAAATACAAGTTATAGACGAAACCTAAGATAGAGAACAATAAACGAATACATAAAGTATAAAAATACAAGGTGTATGCCTTTATATTAAGACAGAGACTAAGAAACGAATACAGAAAGTATAAAAATAAAAAAAATACAAGTTATAGACGAAACCTAAGATAGAAACCAAGAAACGAATACATAAAGTATAAAAATACAAGTTATATGCCTTTACATAAAGACAGAGACTAAGAAACGAATACAGAAAGTATAAAAATAAAAAAATACAAGTTATTGACGAAACCTAAGATAGAGACCAATAAACGAATACATAAAGTATAAAAATACAAGGTGTATGCCTTTATATTAAGACAGAGACTAAGAAACGAATACAGAAAGTATAAAAATAAAAAAAATACAAGTTATAGACGAAACCTAAGATAGAAACCAAGAAACGAATACATAAAGTATAAAAATACAAGTTATATGCCTTTACATAAAGACAGAGACTAAGAAACGAATACAGAAAGTATAAAAATAAAAAAATACAAGTTATAGACGAAACCTAAGATAGAGACCAATAAGCGAATACATAAAGTATAAAAAAATACAAGTTATACGCCTTTATATTAAGACAGAGACTAAGAAACGAATACAGAAAGTATAAAAATGAAAAAATACAAGTTATAGACGAAACCTAAGATAGAGACCAATAAACGAATACATAAAGTATAAAAATACAAGTTATATGCCTTTATATTAAGACGGAGACTAAGAAACGAATACAGAAAGTATAAAAATAAAAAAATACAAGTTATTGACGAAACCTAAGATAGAGACCAATAAACGAATACATAAAGTATAAAATACAAGTTATATGCGTTTATATTACGACAGAGACTAAGAAACGAATACAGAAAGTTTAAAAATAAAAAAATACAAGTTATAGACGAAACCTAAAATAGAGACCAATAAGCGAATACATAAAGTATAAAAAAATACAAGTTATAAGCCTTTGTATTAAGACAAAGAGTAAGAAACGAATACAGAAAGTATAAAAATAAAAAAATACAAGTTATAGACGAAACCTAAGATAGAGACCAATAAGCGAATACATAAAGTATGAAAAAATACAAGTTATACGCCTTTATATTAAGTCAGAGACTAATAAACGAATACAGAAAGTATAAAAATAAAAAAAAATACAAGTTATAGACGAAACCTAAGATAGAGACCAATAAACGAATACATAAAGTATAAAAAAATACAAGTTATATGCCTTTATATTAAGACAGAGACTAAGAAACGAATACAGAAAGTATAAAAATAAAAAAAAATACAAGTTATAGACGAAACCTAAGATAAAGACCAATAAACGAATACATAAAGTGTAAAAATACAAGTTATATGCCTTTATATTAAGACAGAGACTAAGAAACGAATACAGAAAGTATAAAAATAAAAAAAATACAAGTTATAGACGAAACCTAAGATAGAAACCAAGAAACGAATACATATAGTATAAAAATACAAGTTATATGCTTTTACATAAAGACAGAGACTAAGAAACGAATACAGAAAGTATAAAAATAAAAAAATACAAGTTATTGACGAAACCTAAGATAGAGACCAATAAGCGAATACATAAAGTATAAAAAAATACAAGTTATACGCCTTTATATTAAGACAGAGATAAAGAAACGAATACAGAAAGTAGAAAAATAAAAAAAAATACAAGTTATAGACAAAACCTAAGATAAAGACCAATAAACGAATACACAAAGTATAAAATACAAGTTACATGCCTTTATATTACGAAAGAGACTAAGAAACGAATACAGAAAGTATAAAAATAAAAAGATACAAGTTATAGACGAAACCTAAGATAGAGACCAATAAGCGAATACATAAAGTATAAAAAAATACAAGTTATAAGCCTTTGTATTAAGACAAAGAGTAAGAAACGAATACAGAAAGTATAAAAATAAAAAAATACAAGTTATAGACGAAACCTAAGATAGAAACCAAGAAACGAATACATAAAGTATAAAAATACAAGTTATATGCCTTTACATTAAGACAGAGACTAAGAAACGAATACAGAAAGTATAAAAATAAAAAAATACAAGTTATAGACGAAACCTAAGATAAAGACCAATAAACGAATACATAAAGTATAAAAATAAAAAAAATACAAGTAATAGACGAAACCTATAGAGACCAATAAACGAATACATAAAGTATAAAAATACAAGTTATATGCCTTTACATTAAGACAGAGACTAAGAAACGAATACAGAAAGAATAAAAATAAAAAAATACAAGTTATAGACGAAACCTAAGATAGAGACCAATAAGCGAATACATAAAGTATAAAAAAATACAAGTTATACGCCTTTACATTAAGACAGAGACTAAGAAACGAATACAGAAAGTATAAAAATAAAAAAAAATACAAGTTATAGACGAAACCTAACATAAAGACCAATAAACGAATACATAAAGTGTAAAAATACAAGTTATATGCCTTTATAATAAGACAGAGACTAAGAAACGAATACAGAAAGTATAAAAATAAAAAAAATACAAGTTATAGACGAAACCTAAGATAGAGACCAATAAACGAATACAAAAAGTATAAAAAAAATACAAGCTATACGCCTTTATATTAAGACAGAGACTAAGAAACGAATACAGAATGTATAAAAATAAAAAAAAAAATACAAGTTATAGACGAAACCTAAGATAGAGACCAATAAACGAATACATAAAGTATAGAAATACAAGTTATATGCCTTTATATTAAGACAGAGACTAAGAAACGAATACAGAAAGTATAAAAATAAAAAAAATACAAGTTATAGGCGAAACCAAAGATAGAGACCAATAAATGAATACATAAAGTATAAAAAAATACAAGTTATACGCCTTTATATTAAGACAGAGACTAAGAAACGAATACAGAATGTATAAAAATAAAAAAAATACAAGTTATAGACGAAACCTAAGATAGAAACCAAGAAACGAATACATAAAGTATAAAAATACAAGTTATATGCCTTTTCATAAAGACAGAGACTAAGAAACGAATACAGAAAGTATAAAAATAAAAAAATACAAGTTATTGACGAAACCTAAGATAGAGACCAATAAGCGAATACATAAAGTATAGAAATACAAGTTATATGCCTTTATATTAAGACAGAGACTAAGAAACGAATACAGAAAGTATAAAAATAAAAAAAATACAAGTAATAGACGAAACCTAAGATAGAGACCAATAAACGAATACATAAAGTATAAAAATACAAGTTATATGCCCTTATATTAAGACAGAGACTAAGAAACGACTACAGAAACTACAAAAATAAAAAAAATACAAGTTATAGACGAAACGTAAGATAGAGACCAATAAACGAATACATAAAGTATAAAAATACAATTTATATGCCTTTACATTAAGACAGAGACTAAGAAACGAATACAGAAAGTATAAAAATAAAAAAATACAAGTTATAGACGAAACCTAAGATAAAGACCAATAAACGAATACACAAAGTATAAAATACAAGTTATATGCCTTTATATTACGACAGAGACTAAGAAACGAATACAGAAAGTATAAAAATAAAAAAATACAAGTTATAGACGAAACCTAAGATAGAGACCAATAAGCGAATACATAAAGTATAAAAAAATACAAGTTATACGCCTTTATATTAAGTTAGAGACTAAGACACGAATACAGAAAGTATAAAAATAAAAAAAAATACAAGTTATAGACGAAACCTAAGATAAAGACCAATAAACGAATACATAAAGTATAAAATACAAGTTATATGCCTTTATATTACGACAGAGATTAAGAAACGAATACAGAAAATATAAAAATAAAAAAAATACAAGTTATAGACGAAACCTAAGATAGAGACCAATAAACGAATACATAAAGTATAAAAATACAAGGTGTATGCCTTTATATTAAGACAGAGACTAAGAAACGAATACAGAAAGTATAAAAATAAAAAAATACAAGTTATAGACGAAACCTAAGATAGAAACCAAGAAACGAATACATAAAGTATAAAAATACAAGTTATATGCCTTTACATAAAGACAGAGACTAAGAAACGAATACAGAAAGTATAAAAATAAAAAAATACAAGTTATTGACGAAACCTAAGATAAAGACCAATAAGCGAATACATAAAGTATAAAAAAATACAAGTTATACGCCTTTATATTAAGACAGAGACTAAGAAACGAATACAGAAAGTATAAAAATAAAAAAAAATACAAGTTATAGACGAAACCTAAGATAAAGACCAATAAACGAATACACAAAGTATAAAATACAAGTTATATGCCATTATATTACGACAGAGACTAAGAGACGAATACAGAAAGTATAAAAATAAAAAAATACAAGTTATAGACGAAACCTAAGATAGAGACCAATAAGCGAATACATAAAGTATAAAAAAATACAAGTTATACGCCTTTATATTAAGACAGAGACTAAGAAACGAATACAGAAATTATAAAAATAAAAAAAAATACAAGTTATAGACGAAACCTAAGATAAAGACCAATAAACGAATACATAAAGTATAACATACAAGTTATATGCCTTTATATTACGACAGAGATTAAGAAACAAATACAGAAAGTATAAAAATAAAAAAATACAAGTTATAGACGAAACCTAAGATAGAGACCAATAAGCGAATACATAAAGTATAAAAAAATACAAGTTATACGCCTTTATATTAAGACAGAGACTAAGAAACGAATACAGAAACTATAAAAAAGAAAAAATACAAGTTATAGACGAAACCTAAGATAGAGATAAATAAACGAATACATAAAGTATAAAAATACAAGTTATATGCCTTTATATTAAGACAGAGACTAAGAAACGAATACAGAAAGTATAAAAATAAAAAAATACAAGTTATAGACGAAACCTAAGATAGAGACCAATAAACGAATACATAAAGTATAAAATACAAGTTATATGCTTTTATATTACGACAGAGACTAAGAAACGAATACAGAAAGTATAAAAATAAAAAAAATACAAGTTATAGACGAAACCTAAGATAGAGAACAATAAACGAATACATAAAGTATAAAAATACAAGGTGTATGCCTTTATATTAAGACAGAGACTAAGAAACGAATACAGAAAGTATAAAAATAAAAAAAATACAAGTTATAGACGAAACCTAAGATAGAAACCAAGAAACGAATACATAAAGTATAAAAATACAAGTTATATGCCTTTACATAAAGACAGAGACTAAAAAACGAATACAGAAAGTATAAAAATAAAAAAATACAAGTTATTGACGAAACCTAAGATAGAGACCAATAAACGAATACATAAAGTATAAAAATACAAGGTGTATGCCTTTATATTAAGACAGAGACTAAGAAACGAATACAGAAAGTATAAAAATAAAAAAAATACAAGTTATAGACGAAACCTAAGATAGAAACCAAGAAACGAATACATAAAGTATAAAAATACAAGTTATATGCCTTTACATAAAGACAGAGACTAAGAAACGAATACAGAAAGTATAAAAATAAAAAAATACAAGTTATAGACGAAACCTAAGATAGAGACCAATAAGCGAATACATAAAGTATAAAAAAATACAAGTTATAAGCCTTTGTATTAAGACAAAGAGTAAGAAACGAATACAGAAAGTATAAAAATAAAAAAATACAAGTTATAGACGAAACCTAAGATAGAGACCAATAAGCGAATACATAAAGTATAAAAATACAAGTTATATGCCTTTATATTAAGACGGAGACTAAGAAACGAATACAGAAAGTATAAAAATAAAAAAATACAAGTTATTGACGAAACCTAAGATAGAGACCAATAAACGAATACATAAAGTATAAAATACAAGTTATATGCGTTTATATTACGACAGAGACTAAGAAACGAATACAGAAAGTTTAAAAATAAAAAAATACAAGTTATAGACGAAACCTAAAATAGAGACCAATAAGCGAATACATAAAGTATAAAAAAATACAAGTTATAAGCCTTTGTATTAAGACAAAGAGTAAGAAACGAATACAGAAAGTATAAAAATAAAAAAATACAAGTTATAGACGAAACCTAAGATAGAGACCAATAAGCGAATACATAAAGTATAAAAAAATACAAGTTATACGCCTTTATATTAAGTCAGAGACTAATAAACGAATACAGAAAGTATAACAATAAAAAAAAATACAAGTTATAGACGAAACCTAAGATAGAGACCAATAAACGAATACATAAAGTATAAAAAAATACAAGTTATATGCCTTTATATTAAGACAGAGACTAAGAAACGAATACAGAAAGTATAAAAATAAAAAAAAATACAAGTTATAGACGAAACCTAAGATAAAGACCAATAAACGAATACATAAAGTGTAAAAATACAAGTTATATGCCTTTATATTAAGACAGAGACTAAGAAACGAATACAGAAAGTATAAAAATAAAAAAAATACAAGTTATAGACGAAACCTAAGATAGAAACCAAGAAACGAATACATATAGTATAAAAATACAAGTTATATGCTTTTACATAAAGACAGAGACTAAGAAACGAATACAGAAAGTATAAAAATAAAAAAATACAAGTTATTGACGAAACCTAAGATAGAGACCAATAAGCGAATACATAAAGTATAAAAAAATACAAGTTATACGCCTTTATATTAAGACAGAGATAAAGAAACGAATACAGAAAGTAGAAAAATAAAAAAAAATACAAGTTATAGACAAAACCTAAGATAAAGACCAATAAACGAATACACAAAGTATAAAATACAAGTTACATGCCTTTATATTACGAAAGAGACTAAGAAACGAATACAGAAAGTATAAAAATAAAAAGATACAAGTTATAGACGAAACCTAAGATAGAGACCAATAAGCGAATACATAAAGTATAAAAAAATACAAGTTATACGCTTTTATATTAAGACAGAGACTAAGAAACGAATACAGAAAGTATAAAAATAAAAAAAAATACAAGTTATAGACGAAACCTAAGATAAAGACCAATAAACGAATACATAAAGTATAAAATACAAGTTATATGCCTTTATATTACGACAGAGACTAAGAAACGAATACAGAAAGTATAAAAATAAAAAAAATACAAGTTGTAGACGAAACCTAAGATAGAGACCAATAAACGAATACATAAAGTATAGAAATACAAGTTATATGCCTTTATATTAAGACAGAGACTAAGAAACGAATACAGAAAGTATAAAAATAAAAAAAATACAAGTTATAGACGAAACCTAAGATAGAGACCAATAAACGAATACATAAAGTATAAAAATACAAGTTATATGCCCTTATATTAAGACAGAGACTAAGAAACGACTACAGAAACTACAAAAATAAAAAAAATACAAGTTATAGACGAAACGTAAGATAGAGACCAATAAACGAATACATAAAGTATAAAAATACAAGTTATATGCCTTTACATTAAGACAGAGACTAAGAAACGAATACAGAAAGTATAAAAATAAAAAAATACAAGTTATAGACGAAAACTAAGATAAAGACCAATAAACGAGAACATAAAGTATAAAAATACAAGCTATATGCCTTTATATTAAGACAGAGACTAAGAAACGAATACAGAAAGTATAAAAATAAAAAAAATACAAGTAATAGACGAAACCTATAGAGACCAATAAACGAATACATAAAGTATAAAAATACAAGTTATATGCCTTTACATTAAGACAGAGACTAAGAAACGAATACAGAAAGAATAAAAATAAAAAAATACAAGTTATAGACGAAACCTAAGATAGAGACCAATAAGCGAATACATAAAGTATAAAAAAATACAAGTTATACGCCTTTACATTAAGACAGAGACTAAGAAACGAATACAGAAAGTATAAAAATAAAAAAAAAATACAAGTTATAGACGAAACCTAACATAAAGACCAATAAACGAATACATAAAGTGTAAAAATACAAGTTATATGCCTTTATATTAAGACAGAGACTAAGAAACGAATACAGAAAGTATAAAAATAAAAAAAATACAAGTTATAGACGAAACCTAAGATAGAGACCAATAAACGAATACAAAAAGTATAAAAAAAATACAAGCTATACGCCTTTATATTAAGACAGAGACTAAGAAACGAATACAGAATGTATAAAAATAAAAAAATAAATACAAGTTATAGACGAAACCTAAGATAGAGACCAATAAACGAATACAAAAAGTATAAAAATACAAGTTATATGCCTTTATATTAAGACAGAGACTAAGAAACGAATACAGAAAGTATAAAAATAAAAAAAATACAAGTTATAGGCGAAACCAAAGATAGAGACCAATAAATGAATACATAAAGTATAAAAAAATACAAGTTATACGCCTTTATATTAAGACAGAGACTAAGAAACGAATACAGAATGTATAAAAATAAAAAAAATACAAGTTATAGACGAAACCTAAGATAGAAACCAAGAAACGAATACATAAAGTATAAAAATACAAGTTATATGCCTTTTCATAAAGACAGAGACTAAGAAACGAATACAGAAAGTATAAAAATAAAAAAATACAAGTTATTGACGAAACCTAAGATAGAGACCAATAAGCGAAAACATAAAGTATAGAAATACAAGTTATATGCCTTTATATTAAGACAGAGACTAAGAAACGAATACAGAAAGTATAAAAATAAAAAAAATACAAGTAATAGACGAAACCTAAGATAGAGACCAATAAACGAATACATAAAGTATAAAAATACAAGTTATATGCCCTTATATTAAGACAGAGACTAAGAAACGACTACAGAAACTACAAAAATAAAAAAAATACAAGTTATAGACGAAACCTAAGATAGAGACCAATTAACGAATACATAAAGTATAAAAATACAAGTTATATGCCTTTACATAAAGACAGAGACTAAGAAACGAATACAGAAAGTATAAAAATAAAAAAATACAAGTTATTGACGAAACCTAAGATAGAGACCAATAAGCGAATACATAAAGTATAAAAAAATACAAGTTATACGCCTTTATATGAAGACAGAGACTAAGAAACGAATACAGAAAGTATAAAAATAAAAAAAAATACAAGTTATAGACGAAACCTAAGATAAAGACCAATAAACGAATACACAAAGTATAAAATACAAGTTATATGCCTTTATATTACGACAGAGACTAAGAGACGAATACAGAAAGTATAAAAATAAAAAAATACAAGTTATAGACGAAACCTAAGATAGAGACCAATAAGCGAATACATAAAGTATAAAAAAATACAAGTTATACGCCTTTATATTAAGACAGAGACTAAGAAACGAATACAGAAATTATAAAAATAAAAAAAAATACAAGTTATAGACGAAACCTAAGATAAAGACCAATAAACGAATACATAAAGTATAACATACAAGTTATATGCCTTTATATTACGACAGAGATTAAGAAACAAATACAGAAAGTATAAAAATAAAAAAATACAAGTTATAGACGAAACCTAAGATAGAGACCAATAAGCGAATACATAAAGTATAAAAAAATACAAGTTATACGCCTTTATATTAAAACAGAGACTAAGAAACGAATACAGAAACTATAAAAAAGAAAAAATACAAGTTATAGACGAAACCTAAGATAGAGATAAATAAACGAATACATAAAGTATAAAAATACAAGTTATATGCCTTTATATTAAGACAGAGACTAAGAAACGAATACAGAAAGTATAAAAATAAAAAAATACAAGTTATAGACGAAACCTAAGATAGAGACCAATAAACGAATACATAAAGTATAAAATACAAGTTATATGCTTTTATATTACGACAGAGACTAAGAAACGAATACAGAAAGTATAAAAATAAAAAAATACAAGTTATAGACGAAACCTAAGATAGAGAACAATAAACGAATACATAAAGTATAAAAATACAAGGTGTATGCCTTTATATTAAGACAGAGACTAAGAAACGAATACAGAAAGTATAAAAATAAAAAAAATACAAGTTATAGACGAAAACTAAGATAAAGACCAATAAACGAATACATAAAGTATAAAAATACAAGCTATATGCCTTTACATTAAGACAGAGACTAAGAAACGAATACAGAAAGTATAAAAATAAAAAAATACAAGTTATACACGAAAACTAAGATAAAGACCAATAAACGAATACATAAAGTATAAAAATACAAGCTATATGCCTTTATATTAAGACAGAGACTAAGAAACGAATACAGAAAGTATAAAAATAAAAAAAATACAAGTAATAGACGAAACCTATAGAGACCAATAAACGAATACATAAAGTATAAAAATACAAGTTATATGCCTTTACATTAAGACAGAGACTAAGAAACGAATACAGAAAGAATAAAAATAAAAAAATACAAGTTATAGACGAAACCTAAGATAGAGACCAATAAGCGAATACATAAAGTATAAAAAAATACAAGTTATACGCCTTTACATTAAGACAGAGACTAAGAAACGAATACAGAAAGTATAAAAATAAAAAAAAATACAAGTTATAGACGAAACCTAACATAAAGACCAATAAACGAATACATAAAGTGTAAAAATACAAGTTATATGCCTTTATATTAAGACAGAGACTAAGAAACGAATACAGAAAGTATAAAAATAAAAAAAATACAAGTTATAGACGAAACCTAAGATAGAGACCAATAAACGAATACAAAAAGTATAAAAAAAATACAAGCTATACGCCTTTATATTAAGACAGAGACTAAGAAACGAATACAGAATGTATAAAAATAAAAAAAAAATACAAGTTATAGACGAAACCTAAGATAGAGACCAATAAACGAATACAAAAAGTATAGAAATACAAGTTATATGCCTTTATATTAAGACAGAGACTAAGAAACGAATACAGAAAGTATAAAAATAAAAAAAATACAAGTTATAGGCGAAACCAAAGATAGAGACCAATAAATGAATACATAAAGTATAAAAAAATACAAGTTATACGCCTTTATATTAAGACAGAGACTAAGAAACGAATACAGAATGTATAAAAATAAAAAAAATACAAGTTATAGACGAAACCTAAGATAGAAACCAAGAAACGAATACATAAAGTATAAAAATACAAGTTATATGCCTTTTCATAAAGACAGAGACTAAGAAACGAATACAGAAAGTATAAAAATAAAAAAATACAAGTTATTGACGAAACCTAAGATAGAGACCAATAAGCGAAAACATAAAGTATAGAAATACAAGTTATATGCCTTTATATTAAGACAGAGACTAAGAAACGAATACAGAAAGTATAAAAATAAAAAAAATACAAGTAATAGACGAAACCTAAGATAGAGACCAATAAACGAATACATAAAGTATAAAAATACAAGTTATATGCCCTTATATTAAGACAGAGACTAAGAAACGACTACAGAAACTACAAAAATAAAAAAAATACAAGTTATAGACGAAACCTAAGATAGAGACCAATTAACGAATACATAAAGTATAAAAATACAAGGTGTATGCCTTTATATTAAGACAGAGACTAAGAAACGAATACAGAAAGTATAAAAATAAAAAAATACAAGTTATAGACGAAACCTAAGATAGAAACCAAGAAACGAATACATAAAGTATAAAAATACAAGTTATATGCCTTTACATAAAGACAGAGACTAAGAAACGAATACAGAAAGTATAAAAATAAAAAAATACAAGTTATTGACGAAACCTAAGATAGAGACCAATAAGCGAATACATAAAGTATAAAAAAATACAAGTTATACGCCTTTATATGAAGACAGAGACTAAGAAACGAATACAGAAAGTATAAAAATAAAAAAAAATACAAGTTATAGACGAAACCTAAGATAAAGACCAATAAACGAATACACAAAGTATAAAATACAAGTTATATGCCTTTATATTACGACAGAGACTAAGAGACGAATACAGAAAGTATAAAAATAAAAAAATACAAGTTATAGACGAAACCTAAGATAGAGACCAATAAGCGAATACATAAAGTATAAAAAAATACAAGTTATACGCCTTTATATTAAGACAGAGACTAAGAAACGAATACAGAAATTATAAAAATAAAAAAAAATACAAGTTATAGACGAAACCTAAGATAAAGACCAATAAACGAATACATAAAGTATAACATACAAGTTATATGCCTTTATATTACGACAGAGATTAAGAAACAAATACAGAAAGTATAAAAATAAAAAAATACAAGTTATAGACGAAACCTAAGATAGAGACCAATAAGCGAATACATAAAGTATAAAAAAATACAAGTTATACGCCTTTATATTAAAACAGAGACTAAGAAACGAATACAGAAACTATAAAAAAGAAAAAATACAAGTTATAGACGAAACCTAAGATAGAGATAAATAAACGAATACATAAAGTATAAAAATACAAGTTATATGCCTTTATATTAAGACAGAGACTAAGAAACGAATACAGAAAGTATAAAAATAAAAAAATACAAGTTATAGACGAAACCTAAGATAGAGACCAATAAACGAATACATAAAGTATAAAATACAAGTTATATGCTTTTATATTACGACAGAGACTAAGAAACGAATACAGAAAGTATAAAAATAAAAAAATACAAGTTATAGACGAAACCTAAGATAGAGAACAATAAACGAATACATAAAGTATAAAAATACAAGGTGTATGCCTTTATATTAAGACAGAGACTAAGAAACGAATACAGAAAGTATAAAAATAAAAAAAATACAAGTTATAGACGAAACCTAAGATAGAAACCAAGAAACGAATACATAAAGTATAAAAATACAAGTTATATGCCTTTACATAAAGACAGAGACTAAGAAACGAATACAGAAAGTATAAAAATAAAAAAATACAAGTTATTGACGAAACCTAAGATAGAGACCAATAAACGAATACATAAAGTATAAAAATACAAGGTGTATGCCTTTATATTAAGACAGAGACTAAGAAACGAATACAGAAAGTATAAAAATAAAAAAAATACAAGTTATAGACGAAACCTAAGATAGAAACCAAGAAACGAATACATAAAGTATAAAAATACAAGTTATATGCCTTTACATAAAGACAGAGACTAAGAAACGAATACAGAAAGTATAAAAATAAAAAAATACAAGTTATAGACGAAACCTAAGATAGAGACCAATAAGCGAATACATAAAGTATAAAAAAATACAAGTTATACGCCTTTATATTAAGACAGAGACTAAGAAACGAATACAGAAAGTATAAAAATGAAAAAATACAAGTTATAGACGAAACCTAAGATAGAGACCAATAAACGAATACATAAAGTATAAAAATACAAGTTTTATATGCCTTTATATTAAGACGGAGACTAAGAAACGAATACAGAAAGTATAAAAATAAAAAAATACAAGTTATTGACGAAACCTAAGATAGAGACCAATAAACGAATACATAAAGTATAAAATACAAGTTATATGCGTTTATATTACGACAGAGACTAAGAAACGAATACAGAAAGTTTAAAAATAAAAAAATACAAGTTATAGACGAAACCTAAAATAGAGACCAATAAGCGAATACATAAAGTATAAAAAAATACAAGTTATAAGCCTTTGTATTAAGACAAAGAGTAAGAAACGAATACAGAAAGTATAAAAATAAAAAAATACAAGTTATAGACGAAACCTAAGATAGAGACCAATAAGCGAATACATAAAGTATAAAAAAATACAAGTTATACGCCTTTATATTAAGTCAGAGACTAATAAACGAATACAGAAAGTATAAAAATAAAAAAAAATACAAGTTATAGACGAAACCTAAGATAGAGACCAATAAACGAATACATAAAGTATAAAAAAATACAAGTTATATGCCTTTATATTAAGACAGAGACTAAGAAACGAATACAGAAAGTATAAAAATAAAAAAAAATACAAGTTATAGACGAAACCTAAGATAAAGACCAATAAACGAATACATAAAGTGTAAAAATACAAGTTATATGCCTTTATATTAAGACAGAGACTAAGAAACGAATACAGAAAGTATAAAAATAAAAAAAATACAAGTTATAGACGAAACCTAAGATAGAAACCAAGAAACGAATACATATAGTATAAAAATACAAGTTATATGCTTTTACATAAAGACAGAGACTAAGAAACGAATACAGAAAGTATAAAAATAAAAAAATACAAGTTATTGACGAAACCTAAGATAGAGACCAATAAGCGAATACATAAAGTATAAAATACAAGTTATGTGCCTTTATATTACGACAGAGACTAAGAAACGAATACAGAAAGTATAAAAATAAAAAGATACAAGTTATAGACGAAACCTAAGATAGAGACCAATAAGCGAATACATAAAGTATAAAAAAATACAAGTTATACGCTTTTATATTAAGACAGAGACTAAGAAACGAATACAGAAAGTATAAAAATAAAAAAAAATACAAGTTATAGACGAAACCTAAGATGAAGACCAATAAACGAATACATAAAGTATAAAATACAAGTTATGTGCCTTTATATTACGACAGAGACTAAGAAACGAATACAGAAAGTATAAAAATAAAAAAAATACAAGTTGTAGACGAAACCTAAGATAGAGACCAATAAACGAATACATAAAGTATAGAAATACAAGTTATATGCCTTTATATTAAGACAGAGACTAAGAAACGAATACAGAAAGTATAAAAATAAAAAAAATACAAGTTATAGACGAAACCTAAGATAGAGACCAATAAACGAATACATAAAGTATAAAAATACAAGTTATATGCCCTTATATTAAGACAGAGACTAAGAAACGACTACAGAAACTACAAAAATAAAAAAAATACAAGTTATAGACGAAACGTAAGATAGAGACCAATAAACGAATACATAAAGTATAAAAATACAAGTTATATGCCTTTACATTAAGACAGAGACTAAGAAACGAATACAGAAAGTATAAAAATAAAAAAATACAAGTTATAGACGAAACCTAAGATAAAGACCAATAAACGGATACATAAAGTATAAAAATACAAGCTATATGCCTTTATATTAAGACAGAGACTAAGAAACGAATACAGAAAGTATAAAAATAAAAAATACAAGTAATAGACGAAACCTATAGAGACCAATAAACGAATACATAAAGTATAAAAATACAAGTTATATGCCTTTACATTAAGACAGAGACTAAGAAACGAATACAGAAAGAATAAAAATAAAAAAATACAAGTTATAGACGAAACCTAAGATAGAGACCAATAAGCGAATACATAAAGTATAAAAAAATACAAGTTATACGCCTTTACATTAAGACAGAGACTAAGAAACGAATACAGAAAGTATAAAAATAAAAAAAAATACAAGTTATAGACGAAACCTAACATAAAGACCAATAAACGAATACATAAAGTGTAAAAATACAAGTTATATGCCTTTATATTAAGACAGAGACTAAGAAACGAATACAGAAAGTATAAAAATAAAAAAAATACAAGTTATAGACGAAACCTAAGATAGAGACCAATAAACGAATACAAAAAGTATAAAAAAAATACAAGCTATACGCCTTTATATTAAGACAGAGACTAAGAAACGAATACAGAATGTATAAAAATAAAAAAAAAAATACAAGTTATAGACGAAACCTAAGATAGAGACCAATAAACGAATACATAAAGTATAGAAATACAAGTTATATGCCTTTATATTAAGACAGAGACTAAGAAACGAATACAGAAAGTATAAAAATAAAAAAAATACAAGTTATAGGCGAAACCAAAGATAGAGACCAATAAATGAATACATAAAGTATAAAAAAATACAAGTTATACGCCTTTATATTAAGACAGAGACTAAGAAACGAATACAGAATGTATAAAAATAAAAAAAATACAAGTTATAGACGAAACCTAAGATAGAAACCAAGAAACGAATACATAAAGTATAAAAATACAAGTTATATGCCTTTGCATAAAGACAGAGACTAAGAAACGAATACAGAAAGTATAAAAATAAAAAAATACAAGTTATTGACGAAACCTAAGATAGAGACCAATAAGCGAATACATAAAGTATAGAAATACAAGTTATATGCCTTTATATTAAGACAGAGACTAAGAAACGAATACAGAAAGTATAAAAATAAAAAAATACAAGTAATAGACGAAACCTAAGATAGAGACCAATAAACGAATACATAAAGTATAAAAATACAAGTTATATGTCCTTATATTAAGACAGAGACTAAGAAACGACTACAGAAACTACAAAAATAAAAAAAATACAAGTTATAGACGAAACCTAAGATAGAGACCAATAAACCAATACATAAAGTATAAAAATACAAGGTGTATGCCTTTATATTAAGACAGAGACTAAGAAACGAATACAGAAAGTATAAAAATAAAAAAATACAAGTTATAGACGAAACCTAAGATAGAAACCAAGAAACGAATACATAAAGTATAAAAATACAAGTTATATGCCTTTACATAAAGACAGAGACTAAGAAACGAATACAGAAAGTATAAAAATAAAAAAATACAAGTTATTGACGAAACCTAAGATAGAGACCAATAAGCGAATACATAAAGTATAAAAAAATACAAGTTATACGCCTTTATATGAAGACAGAGACTAAGAAACGAATACAGAAAGTATAAAAATAAAAAAAAATACAAGTTATAGACGAAACCTAAGATAAAGACCAATAAACGAATACACAAAGTATAAAATACAAGTTATATGCCTTTATATTACGACAGAGACTAAGAGACGAATACAGAAAGTATAAAAATAAAAAAATACAAGTTATAGACGAAACCTAAGATAGAGACCAATAAGCGAATACATAAAGTATAAAAAAATACAAGTTATACGCCTTTATATTAAGACAGAGACTAAGAAACGAATACAGAAATTATAAAAATAAAAAAAAATACAAGTTATAGACGAAACCTAAGATAAAGACCAATAAACGAATACATAAAGTATAACATACAAGTTATATGCCTTTATATTACGACAGAGATTAAGAAACAAATACAGAAAGTATAAAAATAAAAAAATACAAGTTATAGACGAAACCTAAGATAGAGACCAATAAGCGAATACATAAAGTATAAAAAAATACAAGTTATACGCCTTTATATTAAAACAGAGACTAAGAAACGAATACAGAAACTATAAAAAAGAAAAAATACAAGTTATAGACGAAACCTAAGATAGAGATAAATAAACGAATACATAAAGTATAAAAATACAAGTTATATGCCTTTATATTAAGACAGAGACTAAGAAACGAATACAGAAAGTATAAAAATAAAAAAATACAAGTTATAGACGAAACCTAAGATAGAGACCAATAAACGAATACATAAAGTATAAAATACAAGTTATATGCTTTTATATTACGACAGAGACTAAGAAACGAATACAGAAAGTATAAAAATAAAAAAATACAAGTTATAGACGAAACCTAAGATAGAGAACAATAAACGAATACATAAAGTATAAAAATACAAGGTGTATGCCTTTATATTAAGACAGAGACTAAGAAACGAATACAGAAAGTATAAAAATAAAAAAAATACAAGTTATAGACGAAACCCAAGATAGAAACCAAGAAACGAATACATAAAGTATAAAAATACAAGTTATATGCCTTTACATAAAGACAGAGACTAAGAAACGAATACAGAAAGTATAAAAATAAAAAAATACAAGTTATTGACGAAACCTAAGATAGAGACCAATAAACGAATACATAAAGTATAAAAAAATACAAGGTGTATGCCTTTATATTAAGACAGAGACTAAGAAACGAATACAGAAAGTATAAAAATAAAAAAAATACAAGTTATAGACGAAACCTAAGATAGAAACCAAGAAACGAATACATAAAGTATAAAAATACAAGTTATATGCCTTTACATAAAGACAGAGACTAAGAAACGAATACAGAAAGTATAAAAATAAAAAAATACAAGTTATAGACGAAACCTAAGATAGAGACCAATAAGCGAATACATAAAGTATAAAAAAATACAAGTTATACGCCTTTATATTAAGACAGAGACTAAGAAACGAATACAGAAAGTATAAAAATGAAAAAATACAAGTTATAGACGAAACCTAAGATAGAGACCAATAAACGAATACATAAAGTATAAAAATACAAGTTATATGCCTTTATATTAAGACGGAGACTAAGAAACGAATACAGAAAGTATGAAAAATAAAAAATACAAGTTATTGACGAAACCTAAGATAGAGACCAATAAACGAATACATAAAGTATAAAATACAAGTTATATGCGTTTATATTACGACAGAGACTAAGAAACGAATACAGAAAGTTTAAAAATAAAAAAATACAAGTTATAGACGAAACCTAAAATAGAGACCAATAAGCGAATACATAAAGTATAAAAAAATACAAGTTATAAGCCTTTGTATTAAGACAAAGAGTAAGAAACGAATACAGAAAGTATAAAAATAAAAAAATACAAGTTATAGACGAAACCTAAGATAGAAACCAAGAAACGAATACATAAAGTATAAAAATACAAATTATATGCCTTTACATAAAGACAGAGACTAAGAAACGAATACAGAAAGTATAAAAATAAAAAAATAAAAGTTATTGACGAAACCTAAGATAGAGACCAATAAACGAATACATAAAGTATAAAAAAATACAAGGTGTATGCCTTTATATTAAGACAGA
Organism: Diabrotica undecimpunctata; assembly: GCF_040954645.1. Taxonomy (NCBI): domain Eukaryota; kingdom Metazoa; phylum Arthropoda; class Insecta; order Coleoptera; family Chrysomelidae; genus Diabrotica; species Diabrotica undecimpunctata. Next base: position 133,743 of record NW_027311950.1, on the reverse strand, counting down.
GACTAAGAAACGAATACAGAAAGTATAAAAATAAAAAAAATACAAGTTATAGACGAAACCTAAGATAGAAACCAAGAAACGAATACATAAAGTATAAAAATACAAGTTATATGCCTTTACATAAAGACAGAGACTAAGAAACGAATACAGAAAGTATAAAAATAAAAAAATACAAGTTATAGACGAAACCTAAGATAGAGACCAATAAGCGAATACATAAAGTATAAAAAAATACAAGTTATACGCCTTTATATTAAGACAGAGACTAAGAAACGAATACAGAAAGTATAAAAATGAAAAAATACAAGTTATAGACGAAACCTAAGATAGAGACCAATAAACGAATACATAAAGTATAAAAATACAAGTTATATGCCTTTATATTAAGACGGAGACTAAGAAACGAATACAGAAAGTATAAAAATAAAAAAATACAAGTTATTGACGAAACCTAAGATAGAGACCAATAAACGAATACATAAAGTATAAAATACAAGTTATATGCGTTTATATTACGACAGAGACTAAGAAACGAATACAGAAAGTATAAAAATAAAAAAAAATACAAGTTATAGACGAAACCTAAGATAAAGACCAATAAACGAATACAAAAAGTATAAAATACAAGTTATATGCCTTTATATTACGACAGAGACTAAGAGACGAATACAGAAAGTATAAAAATAAAAAAATACAAGTTATAGACGAAACCTAAGATAGAGACCAATAAGCGAATACATAAAGTATAAAAAAATACAAGTTATACGCCTTTATATTAAGACAGAGACTAAGAAACGAATACAGAAATTATAAAAATAAAAAAAAATACAAGTTATAGACGAAACCTAAGATAAAGACCAATAAACGAATACATAAAGTATAACATACAAGTTATATGCCTTTATATTACGACAGAGATTAAGAAACAAATACAGAAAGTATAAAAAATAAAAAAATACAAGTTATAGACGAAACCTAAGATAGAGACCAATAAGCGAATACATAAAGTATTAAAAAAGACAAGTTATACGCCTTTATATTAAAACAGAGACTAAGAAACGAATACAGAAACTATAAAAAAGAAAAAATACAAGTTATAGACGAAACCTAAGATAGAGATAAATAAACGAATACATAAAGTATAAAAATACAAGTTATATGCCTTTATATTAAGACAGAGATTAAGAAACGAATACAGAAAGTATAAAAATAAAAAAATACAAGTTATAGACGAAACCTAAGATAGAGACCAATAAACGAATACATAAAGTATAAAATACAAGTTATATGCTTTTATATTACGACAGAGACTAAGAAACGAATACAGAAAGTATAAAATAAAAAAATACAAGTTATAGACGAAACCTAAGATAGAGAACAATAAACGAATACATAAAGTATAAAAATACAAGGTGTATGCCTTTATATTAAGACAGAGACTAAGAAACGAATACAGAAAGTATAAAAATAAAAAAAATACAAGTTATAGACGAAACCTAAGATAGAAACCAAGAAACGAATACATAAAGTATAAAAATACAAGTTATATGCCTTTACATAAAGACAGAGACTAAGAAACGAATACAGAAAGTATAAAAATAAAAAAATACAAGTTATTGACGAAACCTAAGATAGAGACCAATAAACGAATACATAAAGTATAAAAAAATACAAGGTGTATGCCTTTATATTAAGACAGAGACTAAGAAACGAATACAGAAAGTATAAAAATTAAAAAAATACAAGTTATAGACGAAACCTAAGATAGAAACCAAGAAACGAATACATAAAGTATAAAAATACAAGTTATATGCCTTTACATAAAGACAGAGACTAAGAAACGAATACAGAAAGTATAAAAATAAAAAAATACAAGTTATAGACGAAACCTAAGATAGAGACCAATAAGCGAATACATAAAGTATAAAAAAATACAAGTTATACGCCTTTATATTAAGACAGAGACTAAGAAACGAATACAGAAAGTATAAAAATGAAAAAATACAAGTTATAGACGAAACCTAAGATAGAGACCAATAAACGAATACATAAAGTATAAAAATACAAGTTATATGCCTTTATATTAAGACAGAGACTAAGAAACGAATACAGAAAGTATAAAAATAAAAAAATACAAGTTATAGACGAAACCTAAGATAGAGACCAATAAACGAATACATAAAGTATAAAATACAAGTTATATGCTTTTATATTACGACAGAGACTAAGAAACGAATACAGAAAGTATAAAAATAAAAAAATACAAGTTATAGACGAAACCTAAGATAGAGAACAATAAACGAATACATAAAGTATAAAAATACAAGGTGTATGCCTTTATATTAAGACAGAGACTAAGAAACGAATACAGAAAGTATAAAAATAAAAAAATACAAGTTATAGACGAAACCTAAGATAGAAACCAAGAAACGAATACATAAAGTATAAAAATACAAGTTATATGCCTTTACATAAAGACAGAGACTAAGAAACGAATACAGAAAGTATAAAAATAAAAAAATACAAGTTATTGACGAAACCTAAGATAGAGACCAATAAACGAATACATAAAGTATAAAAATACAAGGTGTATGCCTTTATATTAAGACAGAGACTAAGAAACGAATACAGAAAGTATAAAAATAAAAAAAATACAAGTTATAGACGAAACCCAAGATAGAAACCAAGAAACGAATACATAAAGTATAAAAATACAAGTTATATGCCTTTATATTAAGACGGAGATTAAGAAACGAATACAGAAAGTATAAAAATGAAAAAATACAAGTTATAGACGAAACCTAAGATAGAGACCAATAAACGAATACATAAAGTATAAAAATACAAGTTATATGCCTTTATATTAAGACGGAGACAAAGAAACGAATACAGAAAGTACAAAAATAAAAAAATACAAGTTATTGACGAAACCTAAGATAGAGACCAATAAACGAATACATAAAGTATAAAAATACAAGTTATATGCCTTTATATTAAGACGGAGACTAAGAAACGGATACAGAAAGTATAAAAATAAAAAAATACAAGTTATTGACGAAACCTAAGATAGAGACCAATAAACGAATACATAAAGTATAAAATACAAGTTATATGCGTTTATATTACGACAGAGACTAAGAAACGAATACAGAAAGTTTAAAAATAAAAAAATACAAGTTATAGACGAAACCTAAAATAGAGACCAATAAGCGAATACATAAAGTATAAAAAAATACAAGTTATAAGCCTTTGTATTAAGACAAAGAGTAAGAAACGAATACAGAAAGTATAAAAATAAAAAAATACAAGTTATAGACGAAACCTAAGATAGAAACCAAGAAACGAATACATAAAGTATAAAAATACAAATTATATGCCTTTACATAAAGACAGAGACTAAGAAACGAATACAGAAAATATAAAAATAAAAAAATAAAAGTTATTGACGAAACCTAAGATAGAGACCAATAAACGAATACATAAAGTATAAAAAAATACAAGGTGTATGCCTTTATATTAAGACAGAGACTAAGAAACGAATACAGAAAGTATAAAAATAAAAAAAATACAAGTTATAGACGAAACCTAAGATAGAAACCAAGAAACGAATACATAAAGTATAAAAATACAAGTTATATGCCTTTACATAAAGACAGAGACTAAGAAACGAATACAGAAAGTATAAAAATAAAAAAATACAAGTTATTGACGAAACCTAAGATAGAGACCAATAAACGAATACATAAAGTATAAAAAAATACAAGGTGTATGCCTTTATATTAAGACAGAGACTAAGAAACGAATACAGAAAGTATAAAAATAAAAAAAATACAAGTTATAGACGAAACCTAAGATAGAAACCAAGAAACGAATACATAAAGTATAAAAATACAAGTTATATGCCTTTACATAAAGACAGAGACTAAGAAACGAATACAGAAAGTATAAAAATAAAAAAATACAAGTTATAGACGAAACCTAAGATAGAGACCAATAAGCGAATACATAAAGTATAAAAAAATACAAGTTATACGCCTTTATATTAAGACAGAGACTAAGAAACGAATACAGAAAGTATAAAAATAAAAAAAATACAAGTTATAGACGAAACCCAAGATAGAAACCAAGAAGCGAATACATAAAGTATAAAAATACAAGTTATATGCCTTTACATAAAGACAGAGACTAAGAAACGAATACAGAAAGTATAAAAATAAAAAAATACAAGTTATTGACGAAACCTAAGATAGAGACCAATAAACGAATACATAAAGTATAAAAAAATACAAGGTGTATGCCTTTATATTAAGACAGAGACTAAGAAACGAATACAGAAAGTATAAAAATAAAAAAAATACAAGTTATAGGACGAAACCTAAGATAGAAACCAAGAAACGAATACATAAAGTATAAAAATACAAGTTATATGCCTTTACATAAAGACAGAGACTAAGAAACGAATACAGAAAGTATAAAAATAAAAAAATACAAGTTATAGACGAAACCTAAGATAGAGACCAATAAGCGAATACATAAAGTATAAAAAAATACAAGTTATACGCCTTTATATTAAGACAGAGACTAAGAAACGAATACAGAAAGTATAAAAATGAAAAAATACAAGTTATAGACGAAACCTAAGATAGAGACCAATAAACGAATACATAAAGTATAAAAATACAAGTTATATGCCTTTATATTAAGACGGAGACTAAGAAACGAATACAGAAAGTATAAAAATAAAAAAATACAAGTTATTGACGAAACCTAAGATAGAGACCAATAAACGAATACATAAAGTATAAAATACAAGTTATATGCGTTTATATTACGACAGAGACTAAGAAACGAATACAGAAAGTTTAAAAATAAAAAAATACAAGTTATAGACGAAACCTAAAATAGAGACCAATAAGCGAATACATAAAGTATAAAAAAATACAAGTTATAAGCCTTTGTATTAAGACAAAGAGTAAGAAACGAATACAGAAAGTATAAAAATAAAAAAATACAAGTTATAGACGAAACCTAAGATAGAAACCAAGAAACGAATACATAAAGTATAAAAATACAAATTATATGCCTTTACATAAAGACAGAGACTAAGAAACGAATACAGAAAGTATAAAAATAAAAAAATAAAAGTTATTGACGAAACCTAAGATAGAGACCAATAAACGAATACATAAAGTATAAAAAAATACAAGGTGTATGCCTTTATATTAAGACAGAGACTAAGAAACGAATACAGAAAGTATAAAAATAAAAAAAATACAAGTTATAGAACGAAACCTAAGATAGAAACCAAGAAACGAATACATAAAGTATAAAAATACAAGTTATATGCCTTTACATAAAGACAGAGACTAAGAAACGAATACAGAAAGTATAAAAATAAAAAAATACAAGTTATAGACGAAACCTAAGATAGAGACCAATAAGCGAATACATAAAGTATAAAAAAATACAAGTTATACGCCTTTATATTAAGACAGAGACTAAGAAACGAATACAGAAAGTATAAAAATGAAAAAAATACAAGTTATAGACGAAACCTAAGATAGAGACCAATAAACGAATACATAAAGTATAAAAATACAAGTTATATGCCTTTATATTAAGACGGGAGACTAAGAAACGAATACAGAAAGTATAAAAATAAAAAAATACAAGTTATTGACGAAACCTAAGATAGAGACCAATAAACGAATACATAAAGTATAAAAATACAAGTTATATGCGTTTATATTACGACAGAGACTAAGAAACGAATACAGAAAGTATAAAAATAAAAAAAAATACAAGTTATAGACGAAACCTAAGATAAAGACCAATAAACGAATACAAAAAGTATAAAATACAAGTTATATGCCTTTATATTACGACAGAGACTAAGAGACGAATACAGAAAGTATAAAAATAAAAAAATACAAGTTATAGACGAAACCTAAGATAGAGACCAATAAGCGAATACATAAAGTATAAAAAAATACAAGTTATACGCCTTTATATTAAGACAGAGACTAAGAAACGAATACAGAAATTATAAAAATAAAAAAAAATACAAGTTATAGACGAAACCTAAGATAAAGACCAATAAACGAATACATAAAGTATAACATACAAGTTATATGCCTTTATATTACGACAGAGATTAAGAAACAAATACAGAAAGTATAAAAATAAAAAAATACAAGTTATAGACGAAACCTAAGATAGAGACCAATAAGCGAATACATAAAGTATTAAAAAAAGACAAGTTATACGCCTTTATATTAAAACAGAGACTAAGAAACGAATACAGAAACTATAAAAAAGAAAAAATACAAGTTATAGACGAAACCTAAGATAGAGATAAATAAACGAATACATAAAGTATAAAAATACAAGTTATATGCCTTTATATTAAGACAGAGACTAAGAAACGAATACAGAAAGTATAAAAATAAAAAAATACAAGTTATAGACGAAACCTAAGATAGAGACCAATAAACGAATACATAAAGTATAAAATACAAGTTATATGCTTTTATATTACGACAGAGACTAAGAAACGAATACAGAAAGTATAAAAATAAAAAAATACAAGTTATAGACGAAACCTAAGATAGAGAACAATAAACGAATACATAAAGTATAAAAATACAAGGTGTATGCCTTTATATTAAGACAGAGACTAAGAAACGAATACAGAAAGTATAAAAATAAAAAAAATACAAGTTATAGACGAAACCTAAGATAGAAACCAAGAAACGAATACATAAAGTATAAAAATACAAGTTATATGCCTTTACATAAAGACAGAGACTAAGAAACGAATACAGAAAGTATAAAAATAAAAAAAATACAAGTTATTGACGAAACCTAAGATAGAGACCAATAAACGAATACATAAAGTATAAAAAAATACAAGGTGTATGCCTTTATATTAAGACAGAGACTAAGAAACGAATACAGAAAGTATAAAAATTAAAAAAATACAAGTTATAGACGAAACCTAAGATAGAAACCAAGAAACGAATACATAAAGTATAAAAATACAAGTTATATGCCTTTACATAAAGACAGAGACTAAGAAACGAATACAGAAAGTATAAAAATAAAAAAATACAAGTTATAGACGAAACCTAAGATAGAGCCCAATAAGCGAATACATAAAGTATAAAAAAATACAAGTTATACGCCTTTATATTAAGACAGAGACTAAGAAACGAATACAGAAAGTATAAAAATGAAAAAATACAAGTTATAGACGAAACCTAAGATAGAGACCAATAAACGAATACATAAAGTATAAAAATACAAGTTATATGCCTTTATATTAAGACAGAGACTAAGAAACGAATACAGAAAGTATAAAAATAAAAAAATACAAGTTATAGACGAAACCTAAGATAGAGACCAATAAACGAATACATAAAGTATAAAATACAAGTTATATGCTTTTATATTACGACAGAGACTAAGAAACGAATACAGAAAGTATAAAAATAAAAAAATACAAGTTATAGACGAAACCTAAGATAGAGAACAATAAACGAATACATAAAGTATAAAAATACAAGGTGTATGCCTTTATATTAAGACAGAGACTAAGAAACGAATACAGAAAGTATAAAAATAAAAAAAAATACAAGTTATAGACGAAACCTAAGATAGAAACCAAGAAACGAATACATAAAGTATAAAAATACAAGTTATATGCCTTTACATAAAGACAGAGACTAAGAAACGAATACAGAAAGTATAAAAATAAAAAAATACAAGTTATTGACGAAACCTAAGATAGAGACCAATAAACGAATACATAAAGTATAAAAATACAAGGTGTATGCCTTTATATTAAGACAGAGACTAAGAAACGAATACAGAAAAGTATAAAAATAAAAAAAATACAAGTTATAGACGAAACCTAAGATAGAAACCAAGAAACGAATACATAAAGTATAAAAATACAAGTTATATGCCTTTACATAAAGACAGAGACTAAGAAACGAATACAGAAAGTATAAAAATAAAAAAATACAAGTTATAGACGAAACCTAAGATAGAGACCAATAAGCGAATACATAAAGTATAAAAAAATACAAGTTATACGCCTTTATATTAAGACAGAGACTAAGAAAACGAATACAGAAAGTATAAAAATGAAAAAATACAAGTTATAGACGAAACCTAAGATAGAGACCAATAAACGAATACATAAAGTATAAAAATACAAGTTATATGCCTTTATATTAAGACGGAGACTAAGAAACGAATACAGAAAGTATAAAAATAAAAAAATACAAGTTATTGACGAAACCTAAGATAGAGACCAATAAACGAATACATAAAGTATAAAAATACAAGTTATATGCGTTTATATTACGACAGAGACTAAGAAACGAATACAGAAAGTTTAAAAATAAAAAATACAAGTTATAGACGAAACCTAAAATAGAGACCAATAAGCGAATACATAAAGTATAAAAAAATACAAGTTATAAGCCTTTGTATTAAGACAAAGAGTAAGAAACGAATACAGAAAGTATAAAAATAAAAAAATACAAGTTATAGACGAAACCTAAGATAGAGACCAATAAGCGAATACATAAAGTATAAAAAAATACAAGTTATACGCCTTTATATTAAGTCAGAGACAAATAAACGAATACAGAAAGTATAAAAATAAAAAAAAATACAAGTTATAGACGATAACCTAAGATAGAGACCAATAAACGAATACATAAAGTATAAAAAATACAAGTTATATGCCTTTATATTAAGACAGAGACTAAGAAACGAATACAGAAAGTATAAAAAATAAAAAAAATACAAGTTATAGACGAAACCTAAGATAAAGACCAATAAACGAATACATAAAGTGTAAAAATACAAGTTATATGCCTTTATATTAAGACAGAGACTAAGAAACGAATACAGAAAGTATAAAAATAAAAAAAATACAAGTTATAGACGGAAACCTAAGATAGAAACCAAGAAACGAATACATATAGTATAAAAATACAAGTTATATGCTTTTACATAAAGACAGAGACTAAGAAACGAATACAGAAAGTATAAAAATAAAAAAATACAAGTTATTGACGAAACCTAAGATAGAGACCATAAGCGAATACATAAAGTATAAAAAAATACAAGTTATACGCCTTTATATTAAGACAGAGATAAAGAAACGAATACAGAAAGTAGAAAAATAAAAAAAATACAAGTTATAGACAAAACCTAAGATAAAGACCAATAAACGAATACACAAAGTATAAAATACAAGTTACATGCCTTTATATTACGAAAGAGACTAAGAAACGAATACAGAAAGTATAAAAATAAAAAGATACAAGTTATAGACGAAACCTAAGATAGAGACCAATAAGCGAATACATAAAGTATAAAAAAATACAAGTTATACGCTTTTATATTAAGACAGAGACTAAGAAACGAATACAGAAAGTATAAAAATAAAAAAAAATACAAGTTATAGACGAAACCTAAGATAAAGACCAATAAACGAATACATAAAGTATAAAATACAAGTTATGTGCCTTTATATTACGACAGAGACTAAGAAACGAATACAGAAAGTATAAAAATAAAAAAAATACAAGTTGTAGACGAAACCTAAGATAGAGACCAATAAACGAATACATAAAGTATAGAAAATACAAGTTATATGCCTTTATATTAAGGACAGAGACTAAGAAACGAATACAGAAAGTATAAAAATAAAAAAATACAAGTTATAGACGAAACCTAAGATAGAGACCAATAAACGAATACATAAAGTATAAAAATACAAGTTATATGCCCTTATATTAAGACAGAGACTAAGAAACGACTACAGAAAATACAAAAATAAAAAAAATACAAGTTATAGACGAAACGTAAGATAGAGACCAATAAACGAATACATAAAGTATAAAAATACAAGTTATATGCCTTTACATTAAGACAGAGACTAAGAAACGAATACAGAAAGTATAAAAATAAAAAAATACAAGTTATAGACGAAACCTAAGATAAAGACCAATAAACGAATTACATAAAGTATAAAAATACAAGCTATATGCCTTTATATTAAGACAGAGACTAAGAAACGAATACAGAAAGTATAAAAATAAAAAAAATACAAGTAATAGACGAAACCTATAGAGACCAATAAACGAATACATAAAGTATAAAAATACAAGTTATATGCCTTTACATTAAGACAGAGACTAAGAAACGAATACAGAAAGAATAAAAATAAAAAAATACAAGTTATAGACGAAACCTAAGATAGAGACCAATAAGCGAATACATAAAGTATAAAAAAATACAAGTTATACGCCTTTACATTAAGACAGAGACTAAGAAACGAATACAGAAAGTATAAAAATAAAAAAAATACAAGTTATAGACGAAACCTAACATAAAGACCAATAAACGAATACATAAAGTGTAAAAATACAAGTTATATGCCTTTATATTAAGACAGAGACTAAGAAACGAATACAGAAAGTATAAAAAATAAAAAAAATACAAGTTATAGACGAAACCTAAGATAGAGACCAATAAACGAATACAAAAAGTATAAAAAAAATACAAGCTATACGCCTTTATATTAAGACAGAGACTAAGAAACGAATACAGAATGTATAAAAATAAAAAAAAAATACAAGTTATAGACGAAACCTAAGATAGAGACCAATAAACGAATACATAAAGTATAGAAATACAAGTTATATGCCTTTATATTAAGACAGAGACTAAGAAACGAATACAGAAAGTATAAAAATAAAAAAAATACAAGTTATAGGCGAAACCAAAGATAGAGACCAATAAATGAATACATAAAGTATAAAAAAATACAAGTTATACGCCTTTATATTAAGACAGAGACTAAGAAACGAATACAGAATGTATAAAAATAAAAAAAATACAAGTTATAGACGAAACCTAAGATAGAAACCAAGAAACGAATACATAAAGTATAAAAATACAAGTTATATGCCTTTGCATAAAGACAGAGACTAAGAAACGAATACAGAAAGTATAAAAATAAAAAAATACAAGTTATTGACGAAACCTAAGATAGAGACCAATAAGCGAATACATAAAGTATAGAAATACAAGTTATATGCCTTTATATTAAGACAGAGACTAAGAAACGAATACAGAAATTATAAAAATAAAAAAAAATACAAGTTATAGACGAAACCTAAGATAAAGACCAATAAACGAATACATAAAGTATAACATACAAGTTATATGCCTTTATATTACGACAGAGATTAAGAAACAAATACAGAAAGTATAAAAATAAAAAAATACAAGTTATAGACGAAACCTAAGATAGAAACCAAGAAACGAATACATAAAGTATAAAAATACAAGTTATATGCCTTTACATAAAGACAGAGACTAAGAAACGAATACAGAAAGTATAAAAATAAAAAAATACAAGTTATAGACGAAACCTAAGATAGAGACCAATAAGCGAATACATAAAGTATAAAAAAATACAAGTTATACGCCTTTATATTAAGACAGAGACTAAGAAACGAATACAGAAAGTATAAAAATGAAAAAATACAAGTTATAGACGAAACCTAAGATAGAGACCAATAAACGAATACATAAAGTATAAAAATACAAGTTATATGCCTTTATATTAAGACGGAGACTAAGAAACGAATACAGAAAGTATAAAAATAAAAAAATACAAGTTATTGACGAAACCTAAGATAGAGACCAATAAACGAATACATAAAGTATAAAATACAAGTTATATGCGTTTATATTACGACAGAGACTAAGAAACGAATACAGAAAGTTTAAAAATAAAAAAATACAAGTTATAGACGAAACCTAAATAGAGACCAATAAGCGAATACATAAAGTATAAAAAAATACAAGTTATAAGCCTTTGTATTAAGACAAAGAGTAAGAAACGAATACAGAAAGTATAAAAATAAAAAAATACAAGTTATAGACGAAACCTAAGATAGAAACCAAGAAACGAATACATAAAGTATAAAAATACAAATTATATGCCTTTACATAAAGACAGAGACTAAGAAACGAATACAGAAAGTATAAAAATAAAAAAATAAAAGTTATTGACGAAACCTAAGATAGAGACCAATAAACGAATACATAAAGTATAAAAAAATACAAGGTGTATGCCTTTATATTAAGACAGAGACTAAGAAACGAATACAGAAAGTATAAAAATAAAAAAAAATACAAGTTATAGACGAAACCTAAGATAAAGACCAATAAACGAATACAAAAAGTATAAAATACAAGTTATATGCGTTTATATTACGACAGAGACTAAGAAACGAATACAGAAAGTATAAAAATAAAAAAAAATACAAGTTATAGACGAAACCTAAGATAAAGACCAATAAACGAATACAAAAAGTATAAAATACAAGTTATATGCCTTTATATTACGACAGAGACTAAGAGACGAATACAGAAAGTATAAAAATAAAAAAATACAAGTTATAGACGAAACCTAAGATAGAGACCAATAAGCGAATACATAAAGTATAAAAAAATACAAGTTATACGCCTTTATATTAAGACAGAGACTAAGAAACGAATACAGAAAGTATAAAAATGAAAAAATACAAGTTATAGACGAAACCTAAGATAGAGACCAATAAACGAATACATAAAGTATAAAAATACAAGTTATATGCCTTTATATTAAGACGGAGACTAAGAAACGAATACAGAAAGTATAAAAATAAAAAAATACAAGTTATTGACGAAACCTAAGATAGAGACCAATAAACGAATACATAAAGTATAAAATACAAGTTATATGCGTTTATATTACGACAGAGACTAAGAAACGAATACAGAAAGTATAAAAATAAAAAAAAATACAAGTTATAGACGAAACCTAAGATAAAGACCAATAAACGAATACAAAAAGTATAAAATACAAGTTATATGCCTTTATATTACGACAGAGACTAAGAGACGAATACAGAAAGTATAAAAATAAAAAAATACAAGTTATAGACGAAACCTAAGATAGAGACCAATAAGCGAATACATAAAGTATAAAAAAATACAAGTTATACGCCTTTATATTAAGACAGAGACTAAGAAACGAATACAGAAATTATAAAAATAAAAAAAAATACAAGTTATAGACGAAACCTAAGATAAAGACCAATAAACGAATACATAAAGTATAACATACAAGTTATATGCCTTTATATTACGACAGAGATTAAGAAACAAATACAGAAAGTATAAAAATAAAAAAATACAAGTTATAGACGAAACCTAAGATAGAGACCAATAAGCGAATACATAAAGTATTAAAAAAGACAAGTTATACGCCTTTATATTAAAACAGAGACTAAGAAACGAATACAGAAACTATAAAAAAGAAAAAATACAAGTTATAGACGAAACCTAAGATAGAGATAAATAAACGAATACATAAAGTATAAAAATACAAGTTATATGCCTTTATATTAAGACAGAGACTAAGAAACGAATACAGAAAGTATAAAAATAAAAAAATACAAGTTATAGACGAAACCTAAGATAGAGACCAATAAACGAATACATAAAGTATAAAATACAAGTTATATGCTTTTATATTACGACAGAGACTAAGAAACGAATACAGAAAGTATAAAAATAAAAAAATACAAGTTATAGACGAAACCTAAGATAGAGAACAATAAACGAATACATAAAGTATAAAAATACAAGGTGTATGCCTTTATATTAAGACAGAGACTAAGAAACGAATACAGAAAGTATAAAAATAAAAAAAATACAAGTTATAGACGAAACCTAAGATAGAAACCAAGAAACGAATACATAAAGTATAAAAATACAAGTTATATGCCTTTACATAAAGACAGAGACTAAGAAACGAATACAGAAAGTATAAAAATAAAAAAATACAAGTTATTGACGAAACCTAAGATAGAGACCAATAAACGAATACATAAAGTATAAAAAAATACAAGGTGTATGCCTTTATATTAAGACAGAGACTAAGAAACGAATACAGAAAGTATAAAAATTAAAAAAATACAAGTTATAGACGAAACCTAAGATAGAAACCAAGAAACGAATACATAAAGTATAAAAATACAAGTTATATGCCTTTACATAAAGACAGAGACTAAGAAACGAATACAGAAAGTATAAAAATAAAAAAATACAAGTTATAGACGAAACCTAAGATAGAGACCAATAAGCGAATACATAAAGTATAAAAAAATACAAGTTATACGCCTTTATATTAAGACAGAGACTAAGAAACGAATACAGAAAGTATAAAAATGAAAAAATACAAGTTATAGACGAAACCTAAGATAGAGACCAATAAACGAATACATAAAGTATAAAAATACAAGTTATATGCCTTTATATTAAGACGGAGACTAAGAAACGAATACAGAATGTATAAAAATAAAAAAATACAAGTTATTGACGAAACCTAAGATAGAGACCAATAAACGAATACATAAAGTATAAAATACAAGTTATATGCGTTTATATTACGACAGAGACTAAGAGACGAATACAGAAAGTATAAAAATAAAAAAATACAAGTTATAGACGAAACCTAAGATAGAGACCAATAAGCGAATACATAAAGTATAAAAAAATACAAGTTATACGCCTTTATATTAAGACAGAGACTAAGAAACGAATACAGAAATTATAAAAATAAAAAAAAATACAAGTTATAGACGAAACCTAAGATAAAGACCAATAAACGAATACATAAAGTATAACATACAAGTTATATGCCTTTATATTACGACAGAGATTAAGAAACAAATACAGAAAGTATAAAAATAAAAAAATACAAGTTATAGACGAAACCTAAGATAGAGACCAATAAGCGAATACATAAAGTATAAAAAAATACAAGTTATACGCCTTTATATTAAAACAGAGACTAAGAAACGAATACAGAAACTATAAAAAAGAAAAAATACAAGTTATAGACGAAACCTAAGATAGAGATAAATAAACGAATACATAAAGTATAAAAATACAAGTTATATGCCTTTATATTAAGACAGAGACTAAGAAACGAATACAGAAAGTATAAAAATAAAAAAATACAAGTTATAGACGAAACCTAAGATAGAGACCAATAAACGAATACATAAAGTATAAAATACAAGTTATATGCTTTTATATTACGACAGAGACTAAGAAACGAATACAGAAAGTATAAAAATAAAAAAATACAAGTTATAGACGAAACCTAAGATAGAGAACAATAAACGAATACATAAAGTATAAAAATACAAGGTGTATGCCTTTATATTAAGACAGAGACTAAGAAACGAATACAGAAAGTATAAAAATAAAAAAAATACAAGTTATAGACGAAACCTAAGATAGAAACCAAGAAACGAATACATAAAGTATAAAAATACAAGTTATATGCCTTTACATAAAGACAGAGACTAAGAAACGAATACAGAAAGTATAAAAATAAAAAAATACAAGTTATTGACGAAACCTAAGATAGAGACCAATAAACGAATACATAAAGTATAAAAAAATACAAGGTGTATGCCTTTATATTAAGACAGAGACTAAGAAACGAATACAGAAAGTATAAAAATAAAAAAAATACAAGTTATAGACGAAACCTAAGATAGAAACCAAGAAACGAATACATAAAGTATAAAAATACAAGTTATATGCCTTTACATAAAGACAGAGACTAAGAAACGAATACAGAAAGTATAAAAATAAAAAAATACAAGTTATAGACGAAACCTAAGATAGAGACCAATAAGCGAATACATAAAGTATAAAAAAATACAAGTTATACGCCTTTATATTAAGACAGAGACTAAGAAACGAATACAGAAAGTATAAAAATGAAAAAATACAAGTTATAGACAAAACCTAAGATAGAGACCAATAAACGAATACATAAAGTATAAAAATACAAGTTATATGCCTTTATATTAAGACGGAGACTAAGAAACGAATACAGAAAGTATAAAAATAAAAAAATACAAGTTATTGACGAAACCTAAGATAGAGACCAATAAACGAATACATAAAGTATAAAATACAAGTTATATGCGTTTATATTACGACAGAGACTAAGAAACGAATACAGAAAGTTTAAAAATAAAAAAATACAAGTTATAGACGAAACCTAAAATAGAGACCAATAAGCGAATACATAAAGTATAAAAAAATACAAGTTATAAGCCTTTGTATTAAGACAAAGAGTAAGAAACGAATACAGAAAGTATAAAAATAAAAAAATACAAGTTATAGACGAAACCTAAGATAGAAACCAAGAAACGAATACATAAAGTATAAAAATACAAGTTATATGCCTTTACATAAAGACAGAGACTAAGAAACGAATACAGAAAGTATAAAAATAAAAAAATAAAAGTTATTGACGAAACCTAAGATAGAGACCAATAAACGAATACATAAAGTATAAAAAAATACAAGGTGTATGCCTTTATATTAAGACAGAGACTAAGAAACGAATACAGAAAGTATAAAAATAAAAAAAATACAAGTTATAGACGAAACCTAAGATAGAAACCAAGAAACGAATACATAAAGTATAAAAATACAAGTTATATGCCTTTACATAAAGACAGAGACTAAGAAACGAATACAGAAAGTATAAAAATAAAAAAATACAAGTTATAGACGAAACCTAAGATAGAGACCAATAAGCGAATACATAAAGTATAAAAAAATACAAGTTATACGCCTTTATATTAAGACAGAGACTAAGAAACAAATACAGAAAGTATAAAAATGAAAAAATACAAGTTATAGACGAAACCTAAGATAGAGACCAATAAACGAATACATAAAGTATAAAAATACAAGTTATATGCCTTTATATTAAGACGGAGACTAAGAAACGAATACAGAAAGTATAAAAATAAAAAAATACAAGTTATTGACGAAACCTAAGATAGAAACCAAGAAACGAATACATAAAGTATAAAAATACAAGTTATATGCCTTTACATAAAGACAGAGACTAAGAAACGAATACAGAAAGTATAAAAATACAAGTTATATGCCTTTATATTAAGACGGAGACTAAGAAACGAATACAGAAAGTATAAAAATAAAAAAATACAAGTTATAGACGAAACCTAAGATAGAAACCAAGAAACGAATACATAAAGTATAAAAATACAAGTTATATGCCTTTACATAAAGACAGAGACTAAGAAACGAATACAGAAAGTATAAAAATAAAAAAATAAAAGTTATTGACGAAACCTAAGATAGAGACCAATAAACGAATACATAAAGTATAAAAAAATACAAGGTGTATGCCTTTATATTAAGACAGAGACTAAGAAACGAATACAGAAAGTATAAAAATTAAAAAAATACAAGTTATAGACGAAACCTAAGATAGAAACCAAGAAACGAATACATAAAGTATAAAAATACAAGTTATATGCCTTTACATAAAGACAGAGACTAAGAAACGAATACAGAAAGTATAAAAATAAAAAAATACAAGTTATAGACGAAACCTAAGATAGAGACCAATAAGCGAATACATAAAGTATAAAAAAATACAAGTTATACGCCTTTATATTAAGACAGAGACTAAGAAACGAATACAGAAAGTATAAAAATGAAAAAATACAAGTTATAGACGAAACCTAAGATAGAGACCAATAAACGAATACATAAAGTATAAAAATACAAGTTATATGCCTTTATATTAAGACGGAGACTAAGAAACGAATACAGAATGTATAAAAATAAAAAAATACAAGTTATTGACGAAACCTAAGATAGAGACCAATAAACGAATACATAAAGTATAAAATACAAGTTATATGCGTTTATATTACGACAGAGACTAAGAGACGAATACAGAAAGTATAAAAATAAAAAAATACAAGTTATAGACGAAACCTAAGATAGAGACCAATAAGCGAATACATAAAGTATAAAAAAATACAAGTTATACGCCTTTATATTAAGACAGAGACTAAGAAACGAATACAGAAATTATAAAAATAAAAAAAAATACAAGTTATAGACGAAACCTAAGATAAAGACCAATAAACGAATACATAAAGTATAACATACAAGTTATATGCCTTTATATTACGACAGAGATTAAGAAACAAATACAGAAAGTATAAAAATAAAAAAATACAAGTTATAGACGAAACCTAAGATAGAGACCAATAAGCGAATACATAAAGTATAAAAAAATACAAGTTATACGCCTTTATATTAAAACAGAGACTAAGAAACGAATACAGAAACTATAAAAAAGAAAAAATACAAGTTATAGACGAAACCTAAGATAGAGATAAATAAACGAATACATAAAGTATAAAAATACAAGTTATATGCCTTTATATTAAGACAGAGACTAAGAAACGAATACAGAAAGTATAAAAATAAAAAAATACAAGTTATAGACGAAACCTAAGATAGAGACCAATAAACGAATACATAAAGTATAAAATACAAGTTATATGCTTTTATATTACGACAGAGACTAAGAAACGAATACAGAAAGTATAAAAATAAAAAAATACAAGTTATAGACGAAACCTAAGATAGAGAACAATAAACGAATACATAAAGTATAAAAATACAAGGTGTATGCCTTTATATTAAGACAGAGACTAAGAAACGAATACAGAAAGTATAAAAATAAAAAAAATACAAGTTATAGACGAAACCTAAGATAGAAACCAAGAAACGAATACATAAAGTATAAAAATACAAGTTATATGCCTTTACATAAAGACAGAGACTAAGAAACGAATACAGAAAGTATAAAAATAAAAAAATACAAGTTATTGACGAAACCTAAGATAGAGACCAATAAACGAATACATAAAGTATAAAAAAATACAAGGTGTATGCCTTTATATTAAGACAGAGACTAAGAAACGAATACAGAAAGTATAAAAATAAAAAAAATACAAGTTATAGACGAAACCTAAGATAGAAACCAAGAAACGAATACATAAAGTATAAAAATACAAGTTATATGCCTTTACATAAAGACAGAGACTAAGAAACGAATACAGAAAGTATAAAAATAAAAAAATACAAGTTATAGACGAAACCTAAGATAGAGACCAATAAGCGAATACATAAAGTATAAAAAAATACAAGTTATACGCCTTTATATTAAGACAGAGACTAAGAAACGAATACAGAAAGTATAAAAATGAAAAAATACAAGTTATAGACAAAACCTAAGATAGAGACCAATAAACGAATACATAAAGTATAAAAATACAAGTTATATGCCTTTATATTAAGACGGAGACTAAGAAACGAATACAGAAAGTATAAAAATAAAAAAATACAAGTTATTGACGAAACCTAAGATAGAGACCAATAAACGAATACATAAAGTATAAAATACAAGTTATATGCGTTTATATTACGACAGAGACTAAGAAACGAATACAGAAAGTTTAAAAATAAAAAAATACAAGTTATAGACGAAACCTAAAATAGAGACCAATAAGCGAATACATAAAGTATAAAAAAATACAAGTTATAAGCCTTTGTATTAAGACAAAGAGTAAGAAACGAATACAGAAAGTATAAAAATAAAAAAATACAAGTTATAGACGAAACCTAAGATAGAAACCAAGAAACGAATACATAAAGTATAAAAATACAAGTTATATGCCTTTACATAAAGACAGAGACTAAGAAACGAATACAGAAAGTATAAAAATAAAAAAATAAAAGTTATTGACGAAACCTAAGATAGAGACCAATAAACGAATACATAAAGTATAAAAAAATACAAGGTGTATGCCTTTATATTAAGACAGAGACTAAGAAACGAATACAGAAAGTATAAAAATAAAAAAAATACAAGTTATAGACGAAACCTAAGATAGAAACCAAGAAACGAATACATAAAGTATAAAAATACAAGTTATATGCCTTTACATAAAGACAGAGACTAAGAAACGAATACAGAAAGTATAAAAATAAAAAAATACAAGTTATAGACGAAACCTAAGATAGAGACCAATAAGCGAATACATAAAGTATAAAAAAATACAAGTTATACGCCTTTATATTAAGACAGAGACTAAGAAACAAATACAGAAAGTATAAAAATGAAAAAATACAAGTTATAGACGAAACCTAAGATAGAGACCAATAAACGAATACATAAAGTATAAAAATACAAGTTATATGCCTTTATATTAAGACGGAGACTAAGAAACGAATACAGAAAGTATAAAAATAAAAAAATACAAGTTATTGACGAAACCTAAGATAGAAACCAAGAAACGAATACATAAAGTATAAAAATACAAGTTATATGCCTTTACATAAAGACAGAGACTAAGAAACGAATACAGAAAGTATAAAAATACAAGTTATATGCCTTTATATTAAGACGGAGACTAAGAAACGAATACAGAAAGTATAAAAATAAAAAAATACAAGTTATAGACGAAACCTAAGATAGAAACCAAGAAACGAATACATAAAGTATAAAAATACAAGTTATATGCCTTTACATAAAGACAGAGACTAAGAAACGAATACAGAAAGTATAAAAATAAAAAAATAAAAGTTATTGACGAAACCTAAGATAGAGACCAATAAACGAATACATAAAGTATAAAAAAATACAAGGTGTATGCCTTTATATTAAGACAGAGACTAAGAAACGAATACAGAAAGTATAAAAATAAAAAAAATACAAGTTATAGACGAAACCTAAGATAGAAACCAAGAAACGAATACATAAAGTATAAAAATACAAGTTATATGCCTTTACATAAAGACAGAGACTAAGAAACGAATACAGAAAGTATAAAAATAAAAAAATACAAGTTATAGACGAAACCTAAGATAGAGACCAATAAGCGAATACATAAAGTATAAAAAAATACAAGTTATAAGCCTTTGTATTAAGACAAAGAGTAAGAAACGAATACAGAAAGTATAAAAATAAAAAAATACAAGTTATAGACGAAACCTAAGATAGAGACCAATAAACGAATACATAAAGTATAAAAAAATACAAGTTATACGCCTTTATATTAAGTCAGAGACTAATAAACGAATACAGAAAGTATAAAAATAAAAAAAAATACAAGTTATAGACGTAACCTAAGATAAAGACCAATAAACGAATACATAAAGTGTAAAAATACAAGTTATATGCCTTTATATTAAGACAGAGACTAATAAACGAATACAGAAAGTATAAAAATAAAAAAAAATACAAGTTATAGACGAAACCTAAGATAAAGACCAATAAACGAATACATAAAGTATAAAAATACAAGGTGTATGCCTTTATATTA
This sequence comes from Diabrotica undecimpunctata, assembly GCF_040954645.1. NCBI lineage: Eukaryota > Metazoa > Arthropoda > Insecta > Coleoptera > Chrysomelidae > Diabrotica > Diabrotica undecimpunctata. The sequence continues at coordinate 112,411 of NW_027311950.1, read as the reverse complement.
AGACAGAGACTAAGAAACGAATACAGAAAGTATAAAAATAAAAAAAATACAAGTTATAGACGAAACCTAAGATAGAAACCAAGAAACGAATACATAAAGTATAAAAATACAAGTTATATGCCTTTACATAAAGACAGAGACTAAGAAACGAATACAGAAAGTATAAAAATAAAAAAATACAAGTTATTGACGAAACCTAAGATAGAGACCAATAAACGAATACATAAAGTATAAAAAAATACAAGGTGTATGCCTTTATATTAAGACAGAGACTAAGAAACGAATACAGAAAGTATAAAAATAAAAAAAATACAAGTTATAGACGAAACCTAAGATAGAAACCAAGAAACGAATACATAAAGTATAAAAATACAAGTTATATGCCTTTACATAAAGACAGAGACTAAGAAACGAATACAGAAAGTAAAAAAATAAAAAAATACAAGTTATAGACGAAACCTAAGATAGAGACCAATAAACGAATACATAAAGTATAAAATACAAGTTATATGCCTTTATATTACGACAGAGACTAAGAAACGACTACAGAAAGTATAAAAATAAAAAAATACAAGTTATAGACGAAACTTAAGATAGAGACCAATAAACGAATACATAAAGTATAAAAATACAAGTTATATGCCTTTATATTAAGACGGAGACTAAGAAACGAATACAGAAAGTATAAAAATAAAAAAATACAAGTTATTGACGAAACCTAAGATAGAGACCAATAAACGAATACATAAAGTATAAAAATACAAGTTATATGCCTTTACATAAAGACAGAGACTAAGAAACGAATACAGAAAGTATAAAAATAAAAAAATACAAGTTATTGACGAAACCTAAGATAGAGACCAATAAACGAATACATAAAGTATAAAAATACAAGTTATATGCCTTTATATTAAGACGGAGACTAAGAAACGAATACAGAAAGTATAAAAATAAAAAAATACAAGTTATTGACGAAACCTAAGATAGAAACCAAGAAACGAATACATAAAGTATAAAAATACAAGTTATATGCCTTTACATAAAGACAGAGACTAAGAAACGAATACAGAAAGTATAAAAATAAAAAAATACAAGTTATTGACGAAACCTAAGATAGAGACCAATAAACGAATACATAAAGTATAAAAAAATACAAGTTATACGCCTTTATATTAAGTCAGAGACTAATAAACGAATACAGAAAGTATAAAAATAAAAAAAAATACAAGTTATAGACGTAACCTAAGATAAAGACCAATAAACGAATACATAAAGTGTAAAAATACAAGTTATATGCCTTTATATTAAGACAGAGACTAATAAACGAATACAGAAAGTATAAAAATAAAAAAAAATACAAGTTATAGACGAAACCTAAGATAAAGACCAATAAACGAATACATAAAGTATAAAAATACAAGGTGTATGCCTTTATATTAAGACAGAGACTAAGAAACGTATACAGAAAGTATAAAAATAAAAAAAATACAAGTTATAGACGAAACCTAAGATAGAAACCAAGAAACGAATACATAAAGTATAAAAATACAAGTTATATGCCTTTACATAAAGACAGAGACTAAGAAACGAATACAGAAAGTATAAAAATAAAAAAATACAAGTTATTGACGAAACCTAAGATAGAGACCAATAAACGAATACATAAAGTATAAAAAAATACAAGGTGTATGCCTTTATATTAAGACAGAGACTAAGAAACGAATACAGAAAGTATAAAAATAAAAAAAATACAAGTTATAGACGAAACCTAAGATAGAAACCAAGAAACGAATACATAAAGTATAAAAATACAAGTTATATGCCTTTACATAAAGACAGAGACTAAGAAACGAATACAGAAAGTAAAAAAATAAAAAAATACAAGTTATAGACGAAACCTAAGATAGAGACCAATAAACGAATACATAAAGTATAAAATACAAGTTATATGCCTTTATATTACGACAGAGACTAAGAAACGACTACAGAAAGTATAAAAATAAAAAAATACAAGTTATAGACGAAACTTAAGATAGAGACCAATAAACGAATACATAAAGTATAAAAATACAAGTTATATGCCTTTATATTAAGACGGAGACTAAGAAACGAATACAGAAAGTATAAAAATAAAAAAATACAAGTTATTGACGAAACCTAAGATAGAGACCAATAAACGAATACATAAAGTATAAAATACAAGTTATATGCGTTTATATTACGACAGAGACTAAGAAACGAATACAGAAAGTTTAAAAATAAAAAAATACAAGTTATAGACGAAACCTAAAATAGAGACCAATAAGCGAATACATAAAGTATAAAAAAATACAAGTTATAAGCCTTTGTATTAAGACAAAGAGTAAGAAACGAATACAGAAAGTATAAAAATAAAAAAATACAAGTTATAGACGAAACCTAAGATAGAGACCAATAAGCGAATACATAAAGTATAAAAAAATACAAGTTATACGCCTTTATATTAAGACAGAGACTAAGAAACGAATACAGAAAGTAAAAAAATAAAAAAATACAAGTTATAGACGAAACCTAAGATAGAGACCAATAAACGAATACATAAAGTATAAAAAAATACAAGTTATACGCCTTTATATTAAGTCAGAGACTAATAAACGAATACAGAAAGTATAAAAATAAAAAAAAATACAAGTTATAGACGAAACCTAAGATAAAGACCAATAAACGAATACATAAAGTGTAAAAATACAAGTTATATGCCTTTACATTAAGACAGAGACTAAGAAACGAATACAGAAAGTATAAAAATTAAAAAAAATACAAGTTATTGACGAAACCTAAGATAGAGACCAATAAACGAATACATAAAGTATAAAATACAAGTTATATGCGTTTATATTACGACAGAGACTAAGAAACAAATACAGAAAGTTTAAAAATAAAAAAATACAAGTTATAGACGAAACCTAAGATAGAGACCAATAAACGAATACATAAAGTATAAAAAAATACAAGTTATACGCCTTTATATTAAGACGGAGACTAAGAAACGAATAAAGAAAGTATAAAAATAAAAAAAATACAAGTTATAGACGAAACCTAAGATAAAGACCAATAAACGAATACATAAAGTATAAAATACAAGTTATATGCCTTTATATTACGACAGAGACTAAGAAACGAATACAGAAAGTATAAGAATAAAAAAATACAAGTTATAGACGAAACCTAAGATAGATACCAATAAGCGAATACATAAAGTATAAAAAAATACAAGTTATACGCCTTTATATTAAGACAGAGACTAAGAAACGAATACAGAAAGTATAAAAATAAAAAAAATACAAGTTATAGACGAAACCTAAGATAAAGACCAATAAACGAATACATAAAGTATAAAAATACAAGTTATATGCCTTTATATTAAGACAGAGACTAAGAAACGAATACAGAAAGTATAAAAATAAAAAAATACAAGTTATAGACGAAACCTAAGATAGATACCAATAAGCGAATACATAAAGTATAAAAAAATACAAGTTATACGCCTTTATATTAAGACAGAGACTAAGAAACGAATACAGAAAGTATAAAAATAAAAAAAATACAAGTTATAGACGAAACCTAAGATAAAGACCAATAAACGAATACATAAAGTATAAAAATACAAGTTATATGCCTTTATATTAAGACAGAGACTAAGAAACGAATACAGAAAGTATAAAAATAAAAAAATACAAGTTATAGACGAAACCTAAGATAGCGACCAATAAACGAATACATAAAGTATAAAAATACAAGTTATATGCCTTTACATTAAGACAGAGACTAAGAAACGAATACAGAAAGTATAAAAATAAAAAAACACAAGTTATAGATGAAACCTAAGATAGAGACCAAAAAGCGAATACATAAAGTATAAAAAAATACAAGTTATATGCCTTTATATTAAGACAGAGACTAAGAAACGAATACAGAAAGTAAAAAAATAAAAAAATACAAGTTATAGACGAAACCTAAGATAGACACCAATAAACCAATACATAAAGTATAAAAATACAAGTTATATGCCTTTACATTAAGACAGAGACTAAGAAACGAATACAGAAAGTATAAAAATAAAAAAACACAAGTTATAGACGAAACCTAAGATAGAGACCAATAAACGAATACATAAAGTATAAAAATACAAGTTATATGCCTTTACATTAAGACAGAGACTAAGAAACGAATACAGAAAGTATAAAAATAAAAAAATACAAGTTATAGACGAAACCTAAGATAGAGACCAATAAGCGAATACATAAAGTATAAAAAAATACAAGTTATACGCCTTTATATTAAGACAGAGACTAAGAAACGAATACAGAAAGTATAAAAATTAAAAAATACAAGTTATAGACGAAACCTAAGATAGAGACCAGTAAACGAATAGATAAAGTATAAAATACAAGTTATATGCCTTTATATTAAGACAGAGACTAAGAAACGAATACATAAAGTAAAAAAATAAAAAAATACAAGTTATAGACGAAACCTAAGATAGACACCAATAAACCAATACATAAAGTATAAAAATACAAGTTATATGCCTTTACATTAAGACAGAGACTAAGAAACGGATACAGAAAGTAAAAAAATAAAAAAATACAAGTTATAGACGAAACCTAAGATAGACACCAATAAACCAATACATAAAGTATAAAAATACAAGTTATATGCCTTTACATTAAGACAGAGACTAAGAAACGGATACAGAAAGTATAAAAATAAAAAAACACAAGTTATAGACGAAACCTAAGATAGAGACCAATAAACGAATACATAAAGTATAAAAATACAAGTTATATGCCTTTACATTAAGACAGAGACTAAGAAACGAATACAGAAAGTATAAAAATAAAAAAATACAAGTTATAGACGAAACCTAAGATAGAGACCAATAAGCGAATACATAAAGTATAAAAAAATACAAGTTATACGCCTTTATATTAAGACAGAGACTAAGAAACGAATACAGAAAGTATAAAAATAAAAAAATATAAGTTATAGACGAAACCTAAGATAGAGACCAGTAAACGAATACATAAAGTATAAAATACAAGTTATATGCCTTTATATTACGACAGAGACTAAGAAACGACTACAGAAAGTATAAAAGTAAAAAAATACAAGTTATAGACGAAACCTAAGATAGATACCAATAAGCGAATACATAAAGTATAAAAAAATACAAGTTATACGCCTTTATATTAAGACAGAGACTAAGAAACGAATACAGAAAGTATAAAAATAAAAAAAAAATACAAGTTATAGACGAAACCTAAGATAAAGACCAATAAACGAATACATAAAGTATAAAAATACAAGTTATATGCCTTTATATTAAGACAGAGACTAAGAAACGAATACAGAAAGTATAAAAATAAAAAAATACAAGTTATAGACGAAACCTAAGATAGCGACCAATAAACGAATACATAAGGTATAAAAATACAAGTTATATGGCTTTACATTAAGACAGAGACTAAGAAACGAATACAGAAAGTATAAAAATAAAAAAACACAAGTTATAGATGAAACCTAAGATAGAGACAAATAAGCGAATACATAAAGTATAAAAAAATACAAGTTATAAGCCTTTATATTAAGACAGAGACTAAGAAACGAATACAGAGAGTAGAAAAATAAAAAAATACAAGTTATAGACGAAACCTAAGATAGAGACCAATAAGCGAATACATAAAGTATAAAAAAATACAAGTTATACGCCTTTATATTAAGTCAGAGACTAATAAACGAATACAGAAAGTATAAAAATAAAAAAAAATACAAGTTATAGACGAAACCTAAGATAAAGACCAATAAACGAATACATAAAGTGTAAAAATACAAGTTATATGCCTTTATATTAAGACAGAGACTAAGAAACGAATACAGAAAGTATAAAAATAAAAAAACACAAGTTATAGATGAAACCTAAGATAGAGACCAATAAGCGAATACATAAAGTATAAAAAAATACAAGTTATAAGCCTTTATATTAAGACAGAGACTAAGAAACGAATACAGAAAGTATAAAAATAAAAAAATACAAGTTATCGACGAAACCTAAGATAGACACCAATAAACCAATACATAAACTATAAAAATACAAGTTATATGCCTTTACATTAAGACAGAGACTAAGAAACGAATACAGAAAGTATAAAAATAAAAAAACACAAGTTATAGACGAAACCTAAGATAGAGACCAATAAACGAATACATAAAGTGTAAAAATACAAGTTATATGCCTTTATATTAAGACAGAGACTAAGAAACGAATACAGAAAGTATAAAAATAAAAAAATACAAGTTATAGACGAAACCTAAGATAGAGACCAATAAGCGAATACATAAAGTATAAAAAAACACAAGTTATATGCCTTTATATTAAGACAGAGACTAAGAAACGAATACAGAAAGTAAAAAAATAAAAAAATACAAGTTATCGACGAAACCTAAGATAGACACCAATAAACCAATACATAAACTATAAAAATACAAGTTATATGCCTTTACATTAAGACAGAGACTAAGAAACGAATACATAAAGTATAAAAATACAAGTTATATGCCTTTATATTAAGACAGAGACTAAGAAACGAATATAGAAAGTATAAAAATAAAAAAATACAAGTTATAGACGAAACCTAAGATAGCGACCAATAAACGAATACACAAAGTATAAAAATACAAGTTATATGCCTTTACATTAAGACAGAGACTAAGAAACGAATACAGAAAGTATAAAAATAAAAAAACACAAGTTATAGATGAAACCTAAGATAGAGACCAATAAGCGAATACATAAAGTATAAAAAAATACAAGTTATAAGCCTTTATATTAAGACAGAGACTAAGAAACGAATACAGAAAGTAGAAAAATAAAAAAATACAAGTTATAGACGAAACCTAAGATAGAGACCAATAAGCCAATACATAAAGTATAAAAAATACAAGTTATATGCCTTTATATTAAGACAGAGACTAAGAAACGAATACAGAAAGTAAAAAAATAAAAAAATACAAGTTATAGACGAAACCTAAGATAGAGACCAATAAACGAATACATGAAGTATAAAAAAATACAAGTTATACGCCTTTATATTAAGTCAGAGACTAATAAACGAATACAGAAAGTATAAAAATAAAAAAAAATACAAGTTATAGACGAAACCTAAGATAAAGACCAATAAACAAATACATAAAGTGTAAAAATACAAGTTATATGCCTTTATATTAAGACAGAGACTAAGAAACGAATACAGAAAGTATAAAAATTAAAAAAAATACAAGTTATAGACGAAACCTAAGATAGAGACCAATAAACGAATACATAAAGTATAAAAAAATACAAGTTATACGCCTTTATATTAAAACAGAGACTAAGAAACGAATAAAGAAAGTATAAAAATAAAAAAAATACAAGTTATAGACGAAACCTAAGATAAAGACCAATAAACGAATACATAAAGTATAAAATACAAGTTATATGCCTTTATATTACGACAGAGACTAAGAAACGAATACAGAAAGTATAAGAATAAAAAAATACAAGTTATAGACGAAACCTTAGATAGAGACCAATAAGCGAATACATAAAGTATAAAAAAATACATGTTGTACGCTTTTATATTAAGACAGAGACTAAGAAACGAATACAGAAAGTAAAAAAATAAAAAAATACAAGTTATAGACGAAACCTAAGATAGACACCAATAAACCAATACATAAAGTATAAAAATACAAGTTATATGCCTTTACATTAAGACAGAGACTAAGAAACGAATACAGAAAGTATAAAAATAAAAAAACACAAGTTATAGACGAAACCTAAGATAGAGACCAATAAACAAATACATAAAGTATAAAAATACAAGTTATATGCCTTTACATTAAGACAGAGACTAAGAAACGAATACAGAAAGTATAAAAATAAAAAAACACAAGTTATAGATGAAACCTAAGATAGAGACCAATATGCGAATACATAAAGTATAAAAAAATACAAGTTATAAGACTTTATATTAAGACAGAAGTTAAGAAACGAATACAGAGAGTAGAAAAATAAAAAAATACAAGTTATAGACGAAACCTAAGATAGAGACCAATAAGCGAATACATAAAGTATAAAAAAATACAAGTTATATGCCTTTATATTAAGACAGAGACTAAGAAACGAATACATAAAGTAAAAAAATAAAAAAATACAAGTTATAGACGAAACCTAAGATAGACACCAATAAACCAATACATAAAGTATAAAAATACAAGTTATATGCCTTTACATTAAGACAGAGACTAAGAAACGAATACAGAAAGTATAAAAATAAAAAAACACAAGTTATAGACGAAACCTAAGATAGAGACCAATAAACGAATACATAAAGTATAAAAATACAAGTTATATGCCTTTACATTAAGACAGAGACTAAGAAACGAATACAGAAAGTATAAAAATAAAAAAATACAAGTTATAGACGAAACCTAAGATAGAGACCAATAAGCGAATACATAAAGTATAAAAAAATACAAGTTATACGCCTTTATATTAAGACAGAGACTAAGAAACGAATACAGAAAGTATAAAAATTAAAAAATACAAGTTATAGACGAAACCTAAGATAGAGACCAGTAAACGAATACATAAAGTATAAAATACAAATTATATGCCTTTATATTACGACAGAGACTAAGAAACGACTACAGAAAGTATAAAAATAAAAAAATACAAGTTATAGACGAAACCTAAGATAGATACCAATAAGCGAATACATAAAGTATAAAAAAATACAAGTTATACGCCTTTATATTAAGACAGAGACTAAGAAACGAATACAGAAAGTATAAAAATAAAAAAAAAATACAAGTTATAGACGAAACCTAAGATAAAGACCAATAAACGAATACATAAAGTATAAAAATACAAGTTATATGCCTTTATATTAAGACAGAGACTAAGAAACGAATACAGAAAGTATAAAAATAAAAAAACACAAGTTATAGACGAAACCTAAGATAGAGACCAATAAACAAATACATAAAGTATAAAAATACAAGTTATATGCCTTTACATTAAGACAGAGACTAAGAAACGAATACAGAAAGTATAAAAATAAAAAAACACAAGTTATAGATGAAACCTAAGATAGAGACCAATATGCGAATACATAAAGTATAAAAAAATACAAGTTATAAGACTTTATAGTAAGACATAGGTTAAGAAACGAATACAGAGAGTAGAAAAATAAAAAAATACAAGTTATAGACGAAACCTAAGATAGAGACCAATAAGCGAATACATAAAGTATAAAAAAATACAAGTTATATGCCTTTATATTAAGACAGAGACTAAGAAACGAATACAGAAAGTAAAAAAATAAAAAAATACAAGTTATAGACGAAACCTAAGATAGACACCAATAAACCAATACATAAAGTATAAAAATACAAGTTATATGCCTTTACATTAAGACAGAGACTAAGAAACGAATACAGAAAGTATAAAAATAAAAAAACACAAGTTATAGACGAAACCTAAGATAGAGACCAATAAACGAATACATAAAGTATAAAAATACAAGTTATATGCCTTTACATTAAGACAGAGACTAAGAAACGAATACAGAAAGTATAAAAATAAAAAAATACAAGTTATAGACGAAACCTAAGATAGAGACCAATAAGAGAATACATAAAGTATAAAAAAATACAAGTTATACGCCTTTATATTAAGACAGAGACTAAGAAACGAATACAGAAAGTATAAAAATTAAAAAATACAAGTTATAGACGAAACCTAAGATAGAGACCAGTAAACGAATACATAAAGTATAAAATACAAATTATATGCCTTTATATTACGACAGAGACTAAGAAACGACTACAGAAAGTATAAAAATAAAAAAATACAAGTTATAGACGAAACCTAAGATAGATACCAATAAGCGAATACATAAAGTATAAAAAAATACAAGTTATACGCCTTTATATTAAGACAGAGACTAAGAAACGAATACAGAAAGTATAAAAATAAAAAAAAAATACAAGTTATAGACGAAACCTAAGATAAAGACCAATAAACGAATACATAAAGTATAAAAATACAAGTTATATGCCTTTATATTAAGACAGAGACTAAGAAACGAATACAGAAAGTATAAAAATAAAAAAATACAAGTTATAGACGAAACCTAAGATAGCGACCAATAAACGAATACATAAAGTATAAAAATACAAGTTATATGCCTTTACATTAAGACAGAGACTAAGAAACGAATACAGAAAGTATAAAAATAAAAAAACACAAGTTATAGATGAAACCTAAGATAGAGACCAATATGCGAATACATAAAGTATAAAAAAATACAAGTTATAAGCCTTTATATTAAGACAGAGGTTAAGAAACGAATACAGAGAGTAGAAAAATAAAAAAATACAAGTTATAGACGAAACCTAAGATAGAGACCAATAAGCGAATACATAAAGTATAAAAAAATACAAGTTATATGCCTTTATATTAAGACAGAGACTAAGAAACGAATACAGAAAGTAAAAAAATAAAAAAATACAAGTTATAGACGAAACCTAAGATAGAGACCAATAAGCGAATACATAAAGTATAAAAAAATACAAGTTATATGCCTTTATATTAAGACAGAGACTAAGAAACGAATACAGAAAGTAAAAAAATAAAAAAATACAAGTTATAGACGAAACCTAAGATAGAGACCCATAAACGAATACATAAAGTATAAAAAAATACAAGTTATACGCCTTTATATTAAGTCAGAGACTAATAAACGAATACAGAAAGTATAAAAATAAAAAAAAATACAAGTTATAGACGAAACCTAAGATAAAGACCAATAAACGAATACATAAAGTGTAAAAATACAAGTTATATGCCTTTATATTAAGACAGACTAAGAAACGAATACAGAAAGTATAAAAATTAAAAAAAATACAAGTTATAGACGAAACCTAAGATAGAGACTAATAAAGGAATATATAAAGTATAAAAAAATACAAGTTATACGCCTTTATGTTAAGACAGAGACTAAGAAACGAATAAAGAAAGTATAAAAATAAAAAAAATACAAGTTATAGACGAAACCTAAGATAAAGACCAATAAACGAATACATAAAGTATAAAATACAAGCTATATGCCTTTATATTACGACAGAGACTAAGAAACGAATACAGAAAGTATAAGAATAAAAAAATACAAGTTATAGACGAAACCTTAGATAGAGACCAATAAGCGAATACATAAAGTATAAAAAAATACATGTTATACGCCTTTATATTAAGACAAAGACTAAGAAACGAATACAGAAAGTATAAAAATAAAAAAATACAAGTTATAGACGAAACCTAAGATAGAGACCAGTAAACGAATACATAAAGTATAAAATACAAGTTATATGCCTTTATATTACGACAGAGACTAAGAAACGAATACAGAAAGTATAAAAATAAAAAAATACAAGTTATAGACGAAACCTAAGATAGCGACCAATAAACGAATACAGAAAGTATAAGAATACAAGTTATATGCCTTTACATTAAGACAGAGACTAAGAAACGAATACAGAAAGTATAAAAATAAAAAAACACAAGTTATAGATGAAACCTAAGATAGAGACCAATAAGCGAATACATAAAGTATAAAAAAATACAAGTTATAAGCCTTTATATTAAGACAGAGACTAAGAAACGAATACAGAAAGTATAAAAATAAAAAAATACAAGTTATAGACGAAACCTAAGATAGAGACCAATAAGCGAATACATAAAGTATAAAAAAATACAAGTTATATGCCTTTATATTAAGACAGAGACTAAGAAACGAATACATAAAGTAAAAAAATAAAAAAATACAAGTTATAGACGAAACCTAAGATAGACACCAATAAACCAATACATAAAGTATAAAAATACAAGTTATATGCCTTTACATTAAGACAGAGACTAAGAAACGGATACAGAAAGTATAAAAATAAAAAAACACAAGTTATAGACGAAACCTAAGATAGAGACCAATAAACGAATACATAAAGTATAAAAATACAAGTTATATGCCTTTACATTAAGACAGAGACTAAGAAACGAATACAGAAAGTATAAAAATAAAAAAATACAAGTTATAGACGAAACCTAAGATAGAGACCAATAAGCGAATACATAAAGTATAAAAAAATACAAGTTATACGCCTTTATATTAAGACAGAGACTAAGAAACGAATACAGAAAGTATAAAAATAAAAAAATATAAGTTATAGACGAAACCTAAGATAGAGACCAGTAAACGAATACATAAAGTATAAAATACAAGTTATATGCCTTTATATTACGACAGAGACTAAGAAACGACTACAGAAAGTATAAAAGTAAAAAAATACAAGTTATAGACGAAACCTAAGATAGATACCAATAAGCGAATACATAAAGTATAAAAAAATACAAGTTATACGCCTTTATATTAAGACAGAGACTAAGAAACGAATACAGAAAGTATAAAAATAAAAAAAAAATACAAGTTATAGACGAAACCTAAGATAAAGACCAATAAACGAATACATAAAGTATAAAAATACAAGTTATATGCCTTTATATTAAGACAGAGACTAAGAAACGAATACAGAAAGTATAAAAATAAAAAAATACAAGTTATAGACGAAACCTAAGATAGCGACCAATAAACGAATACATAAGGTATAAAAATACAAGTTATATGGCTTTACATTAAGACAGAGACTAAGAAACGAATACAGAAAGTATAAAAATAAAAAAACACAAGTTATAGATGAAACCTAAGATAGAGACAAATAAGCGAATACATAAAGTATAAAAAAATACAAGTTATAAGCCTTTATATTAAGACAGAGACTAAGAAACGAATACAGAGAGTAGAAAAATAAAAAAATACAAGTTATAGACGAAACCTAAGATAGAGACCAATAAGCGAATACATAAAGTATAAAAAAATACAAGTTATACGCCTTTATATTAAGTCAGAGACTAATAAACGAATACAGAAAGTATAAAAATAAAAAAAAATACAAGTTATAGACGAAACCTAAGATAAAGACCAATAAACGAATACATAAAGTGTAAAAATACAAGTTATATGCCTTTATATTAAGACAGAGACTAAGAAACGAATACAGAAAGTATAAAAATAAAAAAACACAAGTTATAGATGAAACCTAAGATAGAGACCAATAAGCGAATACATAAAGTATAAAAAAATACAAGTTATAAGCCTTTATATTAAGACAGAGACTAAGAAACGAATACAGAAAGTATAAAAATAAAAAAATACAAGTTATCGACGAAACCTAAGATAGACACCAATAAACCAATACATAAACTATAAAAATACAAGTTATATGCCTTTACATTAAGACAGAGACTAAGAAACGAATACAGAAAGTATAAAAATAAAAAAACACAAGTTATAGACGAAACCTAAGATAGAGACCAATAAACGAATACATAAAGTGTAAAAATACAAGTTATATGCCTTTATATTAAGACAGAGACTAAGAAACGAATACAGAAAGTATAAAAATAAAAAAATACAAGTTATAGACGAAACCTAAGATAGAGACCAATAAGCGAATACATAAAGTATAAAAAAACACAAGTTATATGCCTTTATATTAAGACAGAGACTAAGAAACGAATACAGAAAGTAAAAAAATAAAAAAATACAAGTTATCGACGAAACCTAAGATAGACACCAATAAACCAATACATAAACTATAAAAATACAAGTTATATGCCTTTACATTAAGACAGAGACTAAGAAACGAATACATAAAGTATAAAAATACAAGTTATATGCCTTTATATTAAGACAGAGACTAAGAAACGAATATAGAAAGTATAAAAATAAAAAAATACAAGTTATAGACGAAACCTAAGATAGCGACCAATAAACGAATACACAAAGTATAAAAATACAAGTTATATGCCTTTACATTAAGACAGAGACTAAGAAACGAATACAGAAAGTATAAAAATAAAAAAACACAAGTTATAGATGAAACCTAAGATAGAGACCAATAAGCGAATACATAAAGTATAAAAAAATACAAGTTATAAGCCTTTATATTAAGACAGAGACTAAGAAACGAATACAGAAAGTAGAAAAATAAAAAAATACAAGTTATAGACGAAACCTAAGATAGAGACCAATAAGCCAATACATAAAGTATAAAAAAATACAAGTTATATGCCTTTATATTAAGACAGAGACTAAGAAACGAATACAGAAAGTAAAAAAATAAAAGAATACAAGTTATAGACGAAACCTAAGATAGAGACCAATAAACGAATACATAAAGTATAAAAAAATACAAGTTATACGCCTTTATATTAAGTCAGAGACTAATAAACGAATACAGAAAGTATAAAAATAAAAAAAAATACAAGTTATAGACGAAACCTAAGATAAAGACCAATAAACAAATACATAAAGTGTAAAAATACAAGTTATATGCCTTTATATTAAGACAGAGACTAAGAAACGAATACAGAAAGTATAAAAATTAAAAAAAATACAAGTTATAGACGAAACCTAAGATAGAGACCAATAAACGAATACATAAAGTATAAAAAAATACAAGTTATACGCCTTTATATTAAAACAGAGACTAAGAAACGAATAAAGAAAGTATAAAAATAAAAAAAATACAAGTTATAGACGAAACCTAAGATAAAGACCAATAAACGAATACATAAAGTATAAAATACAAGTTATATGCCTTTATATTACGACAGAGACTAAGAAACGAATACAGAAAGTATAAGAATAAAAAAATACAAGTTATAGACGAAACCTAAGATAGAGACCAATAAACGAATACATAAAGTATAAAAATACAAGTCATATGCCTTTATATTAAGACAGAGACTAAGAAACGAATACAGAAAGTATAAAAATAAAAAAATACAAGTTATAGACGAAACCTAAGATAGCGACCAATAAACGAATACATAAAGTATAAAAATACAAGTTATATGCCTTTACATTAAGACAGAGACTAAGAAACGAATACAGAAAGTATAAAAATAAAAAAACACAAGTTATAGATGAAACCTAAGATAGAGACCAATAAGCGAATACATAAAGTATACAAAAATACAAGTTATAAGCCTTTATATTAAGACAGAGACTAAGAAACGAATACAGAAAGTAGAAAAATAAAAAAATACAAGTTATAGACGAAACCTAAGATAGAGACTAATAAGCGAATACATAAAGTATAAAAAAATACAAGTTATATGCCTTTATATTAAGACAGAGACTAAGAAACGAATACAGAAAGTAAAAAAATAAAAAAATACAAGTTATAGACGAAACCTAAGATAGAGACCAATAAACGAATACATAAAGTATAAAAAAATACAAGTTATACGCCTTTATATTAAGTCAGAGACTAATAAACGAATACAGAAAGTATAAAAATAAAAAAAAATACAAGTTATAGACGAAACCTAAGATAAAGACCAATAAACGAATACATAAAGTGTAAAAATACAAGTTATATGCCTTTATATTAAGACAGAGACTAAGAAACGAATACAGAAAGTATAAAAATTAAAAAAAATACAAGTTATAGACGAAACCTAAGATAGAGACCAATAAACGAATACATAAAGTATAAAAAAATACAAGTTATACGCCTTTATATTAAAACAGAGACTAAGAAACAAATAAAGAAAGTATAAAAATAAAAAAAATACAAGTTATAGACGAAACCTAAGATAAAGACCAATAAACGAATACATAAAGTATAAAATACAAGTTATATGCCTTTATATTACGACAGAGACTAAGAAACGAATACAGAAAGTATAAGAATAAAAAAATACAAGTTATAGACGAAACCTTAGATAGAGACCAATAAGCGAATACATAAAGTATAAAAAAATACATGTTATACGCCTTTATATTAAGATAGAGACTAAGAAACGAATACAGAAAGTATAAAAATAAAAAAATACAAGTTATAGACGAAACCTAAGATAGAGACCAGTAAACAAATACGTAAAGTATAAAATACAAGTTATATGCCTTTATATTACGACAAAGACTAAGAAACGACTACAGAAAGTATAAAAATAAAAAAATACAAGTTATAGACGAAACCTAAGATAGATACCAATAAGCGAATACATAAAGTATAAAAAAATACAAGTTATACGCCTTTATATTAAGACAGAGACTAAGAAACGAATACAGAAAGTATAAAAATAAAAAAAAATACAAGTTAAAGACGAAACCTAAGATAAAGACCAATAAACGAATACATAAAGTATAAAAATACAAGTTATATGCCTTTATATTAAGACAGAGACTAAGAAACGAATACAGAAAGTATAAAAATAAAAAAATACAAGTTATAGACGAAACCTAAGATAGCGACCAATAAACGAATACATAAAGTATAAAAATACAAGTTATATGCCTTTACATTAAGACAGAGACTAAGAAACGAATACAGAAAGTATAAAAATAAAAAAACACAAGTTATAGATGAAACCTAAGATAGAGACCAATAAGCGAATACATAAAGTATAAAAAAATACAAGTTATAAGCCTTTATATTAAGACAGAGACTAAGAAACGAATACAGAAAGTATAAAAATAAAAAAATACAAGTAATAGACGAAACCTAAGATAGAGACCAATAAGCGAATGCATAAAGTATAAAAAAAACAAGTTATATGCCTTTATATTAAGACAGAGACTAAGAAACGAATACAGAAAGTAAAAAAATAAAAAAATACAAGTTATAGACGAAACCTAAGATAGACACCAATAAACCAATACATAAAGTATAAAAATACAAGTTATATGCCTTTACATTAAGACAGAGACTAAGAAACGAATACAGAAAGTATAAAAATAAAAAAACACAAGTTATAGACGAAACCTAAGATAGAGACCAATAAACGAATACATAAAGTATAAAAATACAAGTTATATGCCTTTACATTAGGACAGAGACTAAGAAACGAATACAGAAAGTATAAAAATAAAAAAATACAAGTTATAGACGAAACCTAAGATAGAGACCAATAAGCGAATACATAAAGTATAAAAAAATACAAGTTATACGCCTTTATATTAAGACAGAGACTAAGAAACGAATACAGAAAGTATAAAAATAAAAAAATACAAGGTATAGACGAAACCTAAGATAGAGACCAATAAACGAATACATAAAGTATAAAAATACAAGTTATATTAAGACAGAGACTAAGAAACGAATACAGAAAGTATAAAAATAAAAAAATACAAGTTATAGACGAAAAATAAGATAAAGACCAATAAACGAATACATAAAGTATAAAAATACAAGTTATATGCATTTACATTAAGACAGATACTAAGAAACGAGTACTGAAAGTATAAAAATAAAAAAAATACAAGTTATAGACGAAACCTAAGATAGAGACCAATAAACGAATACATAAAGTATAAAAATACAAGTTATATGCCTTTACATTAAGACAGAGACTAGAAACGAATACAGAAAGTATAAAAATAAAAAAAAAATACAAGTTATAGACGAAACCTAAGATAAAGACCAATAAACGAATACATAAAGTATAAAAATACAAGTTATATGCCTTTATATTAAGACAGAGACTAAGAAACGAATACAGAAAGTATAAAAATAAAAAAATACAAGTTATAGACGAAACCTAAGATAGCGACCAATAAACGAATACATAAAGTATAAAAATACAAGTTATATGCCTTTGCATTAAGACAGAGACTAAGAAACGAATACAAAAAGTATAAAAATAAAAAAACACAAGTTATAGATGAAACCTAAGATAGAGACCAATAAGCGAATACATAAAGTATAAAAAAATACAAGTTATAAGCCTTTATATTAAGACAGAGACTAAGAAACGAATACGGAAAGTATAAAAATAAAAAAATACAAGTTATAGACGAAACCTAAGATAGAGACCAATAAGCGAATACATAAAGTATAAAAAAATACAAGTTATATGCCTTTATATTAAGACAGAGACTAAGAAACGAATACAGAAAGTAAAAAAATAAAAAAATACAAGTTATAGACGAAACCTAAGATAGACACCAATAAACCAATACATAAAGTATAAAAATACAAGTTATATGCCTTTACATTAAGACAGAGACTAAGAAACGAATACTGAAAGTATAAAAATAAAAAAAAATACAAGTTATAGACGAAACCTAAGATAAAGACCAATAAACGAATACATAAAGTATAAAATACAAGTTATATGCCTTTATATTACGACAGAGACTAAGAAACGAATACAGAAAGTATAAGAATAAAAAAATACAAGTTATAGACGAAACCTAAGATAGAGACCAATCAGCGAATACATAAAGTATAAAAAAATGCATGTTATACGCCTTTATATTAAGACGGAGACTAAGAAACGAATACAGAAAGTATAAAAATAAAAAAATACAAGTTATAGACGAAACCTAAGATAGAGACCAGTAAACGAATACATAAAGTATAAAATACAAGTTATATGCCTTTATATTACGACAGAGACTAAGAAACGACTACAGAAAGTATAAAAATAAAAAAATGCAAGTTATAGACGAAACCTAAGATAGATACCAATAAGCGAATACATAAAGTATAAAAAAATACAAGTTATACGCCTTTATATTAAGACAGAGACTAAGAAACGAATACAGAAAGTATAAAAATAAAAAAAAATACAAGTTATAGACGAAATCTAAGATAAAGACCAATAAACGAATACATAAAGTATAAAAATACAAGTTATATGCCTTTATATTAAGACAGAGACTAAGAAACGAATACAGAAAGTATAAAAATAAAAAAATACAAGTTATAGACGAAACCTAAGATAGCGACCAATAAACGAATACATAAAGTATAAAAATACAAGTTATATGCCTTTACATTAAGACAGAGACTAAGAAACGAATACAAAAAGTATAAAAATAAAAAAACACAAGTTATAGATGAAACCTAAGATAGAGACCAATAAACGAATACATAAAGTATAAAAAAATACAAGTTATAAGCCTTTATATTAAGACAGAGACTAAGAAACGAATACGGAAAGTATAAAAATAAAAAAATACAAGTTATAGACGAAACCTAAGATAGAGACCAATAAGCGAATACATAAAGTATAAAAAAATACCAGTTATATGCCTTTATATTAAGACAGAGACTAAGAAACGAATACAGAAAGTAAAAAAATAAAAAAATACAAGTTATAGACGAAACCTAAGATAGACACCAATAAACCAATACATAAAGTATAAAAATACAAGTTATATGCCTTTACATTAAGACAGAGACTAAGAAACGAATACAGAAAGTATAAAAATAAAAAAATACAAGTTATAGACGAAACCTAAGATAGCGACCAATAAACGAATACATAAAGTATAAAAATACAAGTTATATGCCTTTACATTAAGACAGAGACTAAGAAACGAATACAGAAAGTATAAAAATAAAAAAACACAAGTTATAGATGAAACCTAAGATAGAGACCAATAAGCGAATACATAAAGTATACAAAAATACAAGTTATAAGCCTTTATATTAAGACAGAGACTAAGAAACGAATACAGAAAGTAGAAAAATAAAAAAATACAAGTTATAGACGAAACCTAAGATAGAGACTAATAAGCGAATACATAAAGTATAAAAAAATACAAGTTATATGCCTTTATATTAAGACAGAGACTGAGAAACGAATACAGAAAGTAAAAAAATAAAAAAATACAAGTTATAGACGAAACCTAAGATAGAGACCAATAAACGAATACATAAAGTATAAAAAAATACAAGTTATACGCCTTTATATTAAGTCAGAGACTAATAAACGAATACAGAAAGTATAAAAATAAAAAAAAATACAAGTTATAGACGAAACCTAAGATAAAGACCAATAAACGAATACATAAAGTGTAAAAATACAAGTTATATGCCTTTATATTAAGACAGAGACTAAGAAACGAATACAGAAAGTATAAAAATTAAAAAAAATACAAGTTATAGACGAAACCTAAGATAGAGACCAATAAACGAATACATAAAGTATAAAAAAATACAAGTTATACGCCTTTATATTAAAACAGAGACTAAGAAACAAATAAAGAAAGTATAAAAATAAAAAAAATACAAGTTATAGACGAAACCTAAGATAAAGACCAATAAACGAATACATAAAGTATAAAATACAAGTTATATGCCTTTATATTACGACAGAGACTAAGAAACGAATACAGAAAGTATAAGAATAAAAAAATACAAGTTATAGACGAAACCTTAGATAGAGACCAATAAGCGAATACATAAAGTATAAAAAAATACATGTTATACGCCTTTATATTAAGATAGAGACTAAGAAACGAATACAGAAAGTATAAAAATAAAAAAATACAAGTTATAGACGAAACCTAAGATAGAGACCAGTAAACAAATACGTAAAGTATAAAATACAAGTTATATGCCTTTATATTACGACAGAGACTAAGAAACGACTACAGAAAGTATAAAAATAAAAAAATACAAGTTATAGACGAAACCTAAGATAGATACCAATAAGCGAATACATAAAGTATAAAAAAATACAAGTTATACGCCTTTATATTAAGACAGAGACTAAGAAACGAATACAGAAAGTATAAAAATAAAAAAAAATACAAGTTAAAGACGAAACCTAAGATAAAGACCAATAAACGAATACATAAAGTATAAAAATACAAGTTATATGCCTTTATATTAAGACAGAGACTAAGAAACGAATACAGAAAGTATAAAAATAAAAAAATACAAGTTATAGACGAAACCTAAGATAGCGACCAATAAACGAATACATAAAGTATAAAAATACAAGTTATATGCCTTTACATTAAGACAGAGACTAAGAAACGAATACAGAAAGTATAAAAATAAAAAAACACAAGTTATAGATGAAACCTAAGATAGAGACCAATAAGCGAATACATAAAGTATAAAAAAATACAAGTTATAAGCCTTTATATTAAGACAGAGACTAAGAAACGAATACAGAAAGTATAAAAATAAAAAAATACAAGTAATAGACGAAACCTAAGATAGAGACCAATAAGCGAATGCATAAAGTATAAAAAAAACAAGTTATATGCCTTTATATTAAGACAGAGACTAAGAAACGAATACAGAAAGTATAAAAATAAAAAAATACAAGTTATAGACGAAACCTAAGATAGCGACCAATAAACGAATACATAAAGTATAAAAATACAAGTTATATGCCTTTGCATTAAGACAGAGACTAAGAAACGAATACAAAAAGTATAAAAATAAAAAAACACAAGTTATAGATGAAACCTAAGATAGAGACCAATAAGCGAATACATAAAGTATAAAAAAATACAAGTTATAAGCCTTTATATTAAGACAGAGACTAAGAAACGAATACGGAAAGTATAAAAATAAAAAAATACAAGTTATAGACGAAACCTAAGATAGAGACCAATAAGCGAATACATAAAGTATAAAAAAATACAAGTTATATGCCTTTATATTAAGACAGAGACTAAGAAACGAATACAGAAAGTAAAAAAATAAAAAAATACAAGTTATAGACGAAACCTAAGATAGACACCAATAAACCAATACATAAAGTATAAAAATACAAGTTATATGCCTTTACATTAAGACAGAGACTAAGAAACGAATACTGAAAGTATAAAAATAAAAAAAAATACAAGTTATAGACGAAACCTAAGATAAAGACCAATAAACGAATACATAAAGTATAAAATACAAGTTATATGCCTTTATATTACGACAGAGACTAAGAAACGAATACAGAAAGTATAAGAATAAAAAAATACAAGTTATAGACGAAACCTAAGATAGAGACCAATCAGCGAATACATAAAGTATAAAAAAATGCATGTTATACGCCTTTATATTAAGACGGAGACTAAGAAACGAATACAGAAAGTATAAAAATAAAAAAATACAAGTTATAGACGAAACCTAAGATAGAGACCAGTAAACGAATACATAAAGTATAAAATACAAGTTATATGCCTTTATATTACGACAGAGACTAAGAAACGACTACAGAAAGTATAAAAATAAAAAAATGCAAGTTATAGACGAAACCTAAGATAGATACCAATAAGCGAATACATAAAGTATAAAAAAATACAAGTTATACGCCTTTATATTAAGACAGAGACTAAGAAACGAATACAGAAAGTATAAAAATAAAAAAAAATACAAGTTATAGACGAAATCTAAGATAAAGACCAATAAACGAATACATAAAGTATAAAAATACAAGTTATATGCCTTTATATTAAGACAGAGACTAAGAAACGAATACAGAAAGTATAAAAATAAAAAAATACAAGTTATAGACGAAACCTAAGATAGCGACCAATAAACGAATACATAAAGTATAAAAATACAAGTTATATGCCTTTACATTAAGACAGAGACTAAGAAACGAATACAAAAAGTATAAAAATAAAAAAACACAAGTTATAGATGAAACCTAAGATAGAGACCAATAAACGAATACATAAAGTATAAAAAAATACAAGTTATAAGCCTTTATATTAAGACAGAGACTAAGAAACGAATACGGAAAGTATAAAAATAAAAAAATACAAGTTATAGACGAAACCTAAGATAGAGACCAATAAGCGAATACATAAAGTATAAAAAAATACCAGTTATATGCCTTTATATTAAGACAGAGACTAAGAAACGAATACAGAAAGTAAAAAAATAAAAAAATACAAGTTATAGACGAAACCTAAGATAGACACCAATAAACCAATACATAAAGTATAAAAATACAAGTTATATGCCTTTACATTAAGACAGAGACTAAGAAACGAATACAGAAAGTATAAAAATAAAAAAATACAAGTTATAGACGAAACCTAAGATAGCGACCAATAAACGAATACATAAAGTATAAAAATACAAGTTATATGCCTTTACATTAAGACAGAGACTAAGAAACGAATACAGAAAGTATAAAAATAAAAAAACACAAGTTATAGATGAAACCTAAGATAGAGACCAATAAGCGAATACATAAAGTATACAAAAATACAAGTTATAAGCCTTTATATTAAGACAGAGACTAAGAAACGAATACAGAAAGTAGAAAAATAAAAAAATACAAGTTATAGACGAAACCTAAGATAGAGACTAATAAGCGAATACATAAAGTATAAAAAAATACAAGTTATATGCCTTTATATTAAGACAGAGACTGAGAAACGAATACAGAAAGTAAAAAAATAAAAAAATACAAGTTATAGACGAAACCTAAGATAGAGACCAATAAACGAATACATAAAGTATAAAAAAATACAAGTTATACGCCTTTATATTAAGTCAGAGACTAATAAACGAATACAGAAAGTATAAAAATAAAAAAAAATACAAGTTATAGACGAAACCTAAGATAAAGACCAATAAACGAATACATAAAGTGTAAAAATACAAGTTATATGCCTTTATATTAAGACAGAGACTAAGAAACGAATACAGAAAGTATAAAAATTAAAAAAAATACAAGTTATAGACGAAACCTAAGATAGAGACCAATAAACGAATACATAAAGTATAAAAAAATACAAGTTATACGCCTTTATATTAAAACAGAGACTAAGAAACAAATAAAGAAAGTATAAAAATAAAAAAAATACAAGTTATAGACGAAACCTAAGATAAAGACCAATAAACGAATACATAAAGTATAAAATACAAGTTATATGCCTTTATATTACGACAGAGACTAAGAAACGAATACAGAAAGTATAAGAATAAAAAAATACAAGTTATAGACGAAACCTTAGATAGAGACCAATAAGCGAATACATAAAGTATAAAAAAATACATGTTATACGCCTTTATATTAAGATAGAGACTAAGAAACGAATACAGAAAGTATAAAAATAAAAAAATACAAGTTATAGACGAAACCTAAGATAGAGACCAGTAAACAAATACGTAAAGTATAAAATACAAGTTATATGCCTTTATATTACGACAGAGACTAAGAAACGACTACAGAAAGTATAAAAATAAAAAAATACAAGTTATAGACGAAACCTAAGATAGATACCAATAAGCGAATACATAAAGTATAAAAAAATACAAGTTATACGCCTTTATATTAAGACAGAGACTAAGAAACGAATACAGAAAGTATAAAAATAAAAAAAAATACAAGTTAAAGACGAAACCTAAGATAAAGACCAATAAACGAATACATAAAGTATAAAAATACAAGTTATATGCCTTTATATTAAGACAGAGACTAAGAAACGAATACAGAAAGTATAAAAATAAAAAAATACAAGTTATAGACGAAACCTAAGATAGCGACCAATAAACGAATACATAAAGTATAAAAATACAAGTTATATGCCTTTACATTAAGACAGAGACTAAGAAACGAATACAGAAAGTATAAAAATAAAAAAACACAAGTTATAGATGAAACCTAAGATAGAGACCAATAAGCGAATACATAAAGTATAAAAAAATACAAGTTATAAGCCTTTATATTAAGACAGAGACTAAGAAACGAATACAGAAAGTATAAAAATAAAAAAATACAAGTAATAGACGAAACCTAAGATAGAGACCAATAAGCGAATGCATAAAGTATAAAAAAAACAAGTTATATGCCTTTATATTAAGACAGAGACTAAGAAACGAATACAGAAAGTAAAAAAATAAAAAAATACAAGTTATAGACGAAACCTAAGATAGACACCAATAAACCAATACATAAAGTATAAAAATACAAGTTATATGCCTTTACATTAAGACAGAGACTAAGAAACGAATACAGAAAGTATAAAAATAAAAAAACACAAGTTATAGACGAAACCTAAGATAGAGACCAATAAACGAATACATAAAGTATAAAAATACAAGTTATATGCCTTTACATTAGGACAGAGACTAAGAAACGAATACAGAAAGTATAAAAATAAAAAAATACAAGTTATAGACGAAACCTAAGATAGAGACCAATAAGCGAATACATAAAGTATAAAAAAATACAAGTTATACGCCTTTATATTAAGACAGAGACTAAGAAACGAATACAGAAAGTATAAAAATAAAAAAATACAAGGTATAGACGAAACCTAAGATAGAGACCAATAAACGAATACATAAAGTATAAAAATACAAGTTATATTAAGACAGAGACTAAGAAACGAATACAGAAAGTATAAAAATAAAAAAATACAAGTTATAGACGAAAAATAAGATAAAGACCAATAAACGAATACATAAAGTATAAAAATACAAGTTATATGCATTTACATTAAGACAGATACTAAGAAACGAATACTGAAAGTATAAAAATAAAAAAAATACAAGTTATAGACGAAACCTAAGATAGAGACCAATAAACGAATACATAAAGTATAAAAATACAAGTTATATGCCTTTACATTAAGACAGAGACTAGAAACGAATACAGAAAGTATAAAAATAAAAAAAAAATACAAGTTATAGACGAAACCTAAGATAAAGACCAATAAGCGAATACATAAAGTATAAAAATACAAGTTATATGCCTTTATATTAAGACAGAGACTAAGAAACGAATACAGAAAGTATAAAAATAAAAAAATACAAGTTATAGACGAAACCTAAGATAGCGACCAATAAACGAATACATAAAGTATAAAAATACAAGTTATATGCCTTTGCATTAAGACAGAGACTAAGAAACGAATACAAAAAGTATAAAAATAAAAAAACACAAGTTATAGATGAAACCTAAGATAGAGACCAATAAGCGAATACATAAAGTATAAAAAAATACAAGTTATAAGCCTTTATATTAAGACAGAGACTAAGAAACGAATACGGAAAGTATAAAAATAAAAAAATACAAGTTATAGACGAAACCTAAGATAGAGACCAATAAGCGAATACATAAAGTATAAAAAAATACAAGTTATATGCCTTTATATTAAGACAGAGACTAAGAAACGAATACAGAAAGTAAAAAAATAAAAAAATACAAGTTATAGACGAAACCTAAGATAGACACCAATAAACCAATACATAAAGTATAAAAATACAAGTTATATGCCTTTACATTAAGACAGAGACTAAGAAACGAATACTGAAAGTATAAAAATAAAAAAAAATACAAGTTATAGACGAAACCTAAGATAAAGACCAATAAACGAATACATAAAGTATAAAATACAAGTTATATGCCTTTATATTACGACAGAGACTAGGAAACGAATACAGAAAGTATAAGAATAAAAAAATACAAGTTATAGACGAAACCTAAGATAGAGACCAATAAGCGAATACATAAAGTATAAAAAAATGCATGTTATACGCCTTTATATTAAGACGGAGACTAAGAAACGAATACAGAAAGTATAAAAATAAAAAAATACAAGTTATAGACGAAACCTAAGATAGAGACCAGTAAACGAATACATAAAGTATAAAATACAAGTTATATGCCTTTATATTACGACAGAGACTAAGAAAAGACTACAGAAAGTATAAAAATAAAAAAATACAAGTTATAGACGAAACCTAAGATAGATACCAATAAGCGAATACATAAAGTATAAAAATAAAAAAAAATACAAGTTATAGACGAAATCTAAGATAAAGACCAATAAACGAATACATAAAGTATAAAAATACAAGTTATATGCCTTTATATTAAGACAGAGACTAAGAAACGAATACAGAAAGTATAAAAATAAAAAAATACAAGTTATAGACGAAACCTAAGATAGCGACCAATAAACGAATACATAAAGTATAAAAATACAAGTTATATGCCTTTACATTAAGACAGAGACTAAGAAACGAATACAAAAAGTATAAAAATAAAAAAACACAAGTTATAGATGAAACCTAAGATAGAGACCAATAAACGAATACATAAAGTATAAAAAAATACAAGTTATAAGCCTTTATATTAAGACAGAGACTAAGAAACGAATACGGAAAGTATAAAAATAAAAAAATACAAGTTATAGACGAAACCTAAGATAGAGACCAATAAGCGAATACATAAAGTATAAAAAAATACAAGTTATATGCCTTTATATTAAGACAGAGACTAAGAAACGAATACAGAAAGTAAAAAAATAAAAAAATACAAGTTATAGACGAAACCTAAGATAGACACCAATAAACCAATACATAAAGTATAAAAATACAAGTTATATGCCTTTACATTAAGACAGAGACTAAGAAACGAATACAGAAAGTATAAAAATAAAAAAACACAAGTTATAGACGAAACCTAAGATAGAGACCAATAAACGAATACATAAAGTATAAAAATACAAGTTCTATGCCTTTACATTAAGACAGAGACTAAGAAACGAATACAGAAAGTATAAAAATAAAAAAATACAAGCTATAGACGAAACCTAAGATAGAGACCAATAAGCGAATACATAAAGTATAAAAAAATACAAGTTATACGCCTTTATATTAAGACAGAGACTAAGAAACGAATACAGAAAGTATAAAAATAAAAAAAATACAAGTTATAGACGAAACCTAAGATAAAGACCAATAAACGAATACATAAAGTATAAAAATACAAGTTATATGCCTTTATATTAAGACAGAGACTAAGAAACGAATACAGAAAGTATAAAAATAAAAAAAATACAAGTTATAGACGAAACCTAAGATAGAGACCAATAAGCGAATACATAAAGTATAAAAAAATACAAGTTATACGCCTTTATATGAAGACAGAGACTGAGAAACGAATACAGAAAGTATAAAAATAAAAAAAAATAAAAGTTATAGACGAAACCTATAGAGACCAATAAACGAATACATAAAGTATAAAAATACAAGTTATATGCCTTTATATTAAGACAGAGACTAAGAAACGAATACAGAAAGTTTAAAAATAAAAAAAAAATACAAGTTATAGACGAAACCTAAGATAAAGACCAATAAATGAATACATAAAGTATAAAAATACAAGTTATATGCCTTTATATTAAGACAGAGACTAAGAAACGAATACAGAAAGTATAAAAATAAAAAAAATACAAGTTATAGACGAAACCTAAGATAGAAACCAATAAACGAATACATAAAGTATAAAAAAATACAAGTTATATGCCTTTATATTAAGACAGAGACTAAGAAACGAATACAGAAAGTATAATAATAAAAAAAATACAAGTTATAGACGAAACCTAAGATAGAGACCAATAAACGAATACATAAAGTATAAAAAAATACAAGTTATACGCCTTTATATTAAGTCAGAGACTAAGAAACGAATACAGAAAGTATAAAAATAAAAAAAAATACAAGTTATAGACGAAACCTAAGATAAAGACCAATAAACGAATACATAAAGTATAAAAATACAAGTTATATGCCTTTATATTAAGACAGAGACTAAGAAACGAATACAGAAAGTATAAAAATTAAAAAAAATACAAGTTATAGACGAAACCTAAGATAGAGACCAATAAACGATTACATAAAGTATAAAAAAATACAAGTTATACGCCTTTATATTAAGACAGAGACTAAGAAACGAATACAGAAAGTATAAAAATAAAAAAAATACAAGTTATAGACGAAACCTAAGATAAAGACCAATAAACGAATACATAAAGTATAAAAATACAAGTTATATGCCTTTACATTAAGACAGAGACTAGAAACGAATACAGAAAGTATAATAATAAAAAAATACAAGTTATAGACGAAACCTAAGATAAAGACCAATAAACGAATACATAAAGTATAAAAATAAAAAAATACAAGTTATAGACGAAACCTAAGATAGAGACCAATAAATGAATACATAAAGTATAAAAATACAAGTTATATGCCTTTATATTAAGACAGAGACTAAGAAACGAATACAGAAAGTATAAAAATAAAAAAAATACAAGTTATAGACGAAACCTAAGATAGAAACCAATAAACGAATACATAAAGTATAAAAAAATACAAGTTATATGCCTTTATATTAAGACAGAGACTAAGAAACGAATTCAGAAAGTATAAAAATAAAAAAATACAAGTTATAGACGAAACCTATGATAGAGACTAATAAGCGAATACATAAAGTATAAAAATATACAAGTTATACGCCTTTATATTAAGACAGAGACTAAGAAACGAATACAGAAAGTATAAAAATAAAAAAAATACAAGTTATAGACGAAACCTAAGATAGAGACCAATAAACGAATACATAAAGTATAAAAAAATACAAGTTATACGCCTTTATACTAAGTCAGAGACTAAGAAACGAATACAGAAAGTATAAAAATAAAAAAAAATACAAGTTATAGACGAAACCTAAGATAAAGACCAATAAACGAATACATAAAGTATAAAAATACAAGTTATATGCCTTTATATTAAGACAGAGACTAAGAAACGAATACAGAAAGTATAAAAATTAAAAAAAATACAAGTTATAGACGAAACCTAAGATAGAGACCAATAAACGATTACATAAAGTATAAAAAAATACAAGTTATACGCCTTTATATTAAGACAGAGACTAAGAAACGAATACAGAAAGTATAAAAATAAAAAAATACAAGTTATAGACGAAACCTAAGATAAAGACCAATAAACGAATACATAAAGTATAAAAATACAAGTTATATGCCTTTACATTAAGACAGAGACTAGAAACGAATACAGAAAGTATAATAATAAAAAAATACAAGTTATAGACGAAACCTAAGATAAAGACCAATAAACGAATACATAAAGTATAAAAATACAAGTTATATGCATTTACATTAAGACAGATACTAAGAAACGGATACTGAAAGTATAAAAATAAAAAAAATACAAGTTATAGACGAAACCTAAGATAGAGACCAATAAACGAATACATAAAGTATAAAAATACAAGTTATATGCCTTTACATTAAGACAGAGACTAGAAACGAATACAGAAAGTATAAAAATAAAAAAATACAAGTTGTAGACGAAACCTAAGATAAAGACCAATAAACGAATACATAAAGTATAAAAATACAAGTTATATGCATTTACATTAAGACAGATACTAAGAAACGAATACTGAAAGTATAAAAATAAAAAAATACAAGTTATAGACGAAACCTAAGATAAAGACCAATAAACGAATACATAAAGTATAAAAATACAAGTTATATGCCTTTATATTAAGACAGAGACTAAGAAACGAATACAGAAAGTATAAAAATAAACAAAATACAAGTTATAGACGAAACCTATAGAGACCAATAAACGAATACATAAAGTATAAAAATACAAGTTATATGCCTTTACATTAAGACAGAGACTAAGAAACGAATTCCCTTAATATCCTTTCAAATTCCATTTATTAAAAAATATGTTGATGTTATCATTTTGGCTATACCCAATGACAAGTTAGATGAACTATTAGATACTTTCAATGGTTATGACCCCTACATCCAGTTCACTATAGAGAGGGAAGATGGTAATTGGTCCGTCCCCTTTCTCGACATAAGGATGATTAGGGAAAACAACATTATTAAAATATATTGGTATCAAAAACCGACCCATTCTGGTAGATACCTTAACTACCACTCTTACCATAATAATTCTACCAAAGTTAACTTAATCAAACAGATGAAAAATAGAGTAATCAAACTATCAGATCCTTCATTTTATACAAAAAATCTATAAATCCTACAGACACTTTTTATTTCAAACGCTTATCCAGCACCATTAGTGAATAAGATTCTGTTTAATACTATCCATAACGAAGATACTTCACCTTCCTTCGCGACTAACAATGCTGATCCTGATGTCTTAAGTGGGAACCCAGTCTCGGATACTCCTATCAACAAATATTTTTCATTACCTTCAGAGATATCACTCCGGGGTTAACAAGGATTCATTATAATTCATTATAAAACATATATTTTATAGCTTATAATAACTCTACAATTCTAAGTTACGGTAAGATCAATAATGTTTTTAATAGATAATATATGGTAGCTAATTATAATTTATTCTCTTCCAGCCCTGAAGAAGCCAAATTAATTCTCTTTGGCGAAAACGTTCGGCGAAACAATTGATACTCATTAGAGTCTTTCTTGCAGATTTCCCCAATATTTAAGAGTTTACTATTTTTTAACTTATCTGCAAAGATTAAATTTCTTTTCTATATTATATATATATATATATATATATATATATATATATATATATATATATATATATATATATATATATATATATATATATGTTAGATCACTAATCACGTATTTGACTTTTTAAAAAAGAACTTTATTTGTTACAAATTAAATATTAAATAATAGTACAAAATTAAATTAATTTAAAATGACTACAATAACTGGACTGGTCGAAGTTGCAGCTAAGAGTGATTCCGGCATCTGAGAATGGTAATTTATAGGTTTGGTATGAAGTGCTGAATTGCTGTTCCCATGAATGTTGGCCAACGGTTCGTACAAAGTTCTAATGCGTGCTCAGCGGTTTCTATGGGAATGGGATGATGAAATCTGAAGTCGGCGAACTTAAGCTAGTTCAAGGTTAATATTTTCTCATATAACAGCTCCCCTTATTAGTGAAAAGTCAATGCCATTGCTTTGACTTTTACAGAGTAATTGGTGTTTCTGCTTCGCTTTCCTGTTGGACATTGGGTCTTCTTCTGAAGGAGGTTAAGCTTTAAAGTTTCTGTCTAATGGAATTTCTGCGTGGTAGTGGAGTTGGAGGCTGATCCTGGGACAAGGAGATTGCAATTTTTGGGAATATTTTGGTTCGGTATTTGCAGAAAAGGTATAAGATAACTAGGATAATAATCAGGGATAAGGTTGATATAGTGAATAAAGGTAGATGTTCCTCAATGAATGATTGGCTCATAATATGGTCCAGTTCTTCTGAATATTGGTCCAATTTGTGTTGTGCAATATTTAAGTCATCTACGTTGATTTTACTGAGTTTTAGTGGTTTCAATTTTGATAGGTGACTCTTTGTCTCAAAATGGTCACAGCATCTGTAGGGTACGTTAACTGGGTGACTTCTATACGTGATATTTGTATATTTCTCAATTTGGTCTCTGGCATGAATTCTGGTACTGCCAATGAATGCAATACATTCGGGAATTAATCTTAAGATTGAATTTGTTTTTATTATTTGTGTAGTGACGTCTTTCCTTGCACATTTGATTGTTACTGGTAATGGATCGGAAATGGTTAGTAACCATAAATTTCGGTCAATTTCTTGTACATTGTAACCTTGTGCCAAAAGCATGGACATCTGGCAAGTTTTTGGTAAGTTGCTGAGAGGTTTCAAAAGCTGGGCTTCACATATAGCATCTGTGTCTATGGAATACGGAAGAATGTCTGTACACATTCTTTGCTTTTGACTGATTTGTTTGCATTTTTCGGTGTCCATGGGTAAAACATATGAAATTGAATCATCATCTCGCGCTATGTATTTATGAACAGTTGAAAGTAAATGATGAAAACCAGTTTGATTATCTAATATTGGTATTGAATATAATTGATACAAGGTGAATATTTCGGGATCAACTAACGGAATTTCGAGAACGAAAACAATTTTTGAATCAAGCTGATAAGCTTGTAGTTTTATTATGTCAATATACTGAGCTATATTTGACATATAAGTGGGTAGAGGCAATACGTTATTTTGTAATGACTGTGAGATTTCTTTTAATGCGTCCATTAAGTCTATGGGCGAAATAATAGAACTATGTAGAATTTGCAGGCGAGAGAATGTGATAGAATTTAGTATATCATTTAAATAATTTTCTAAAAATACGTAGCTTTCCATTAAGGACTCACATAAATCTAGTATTTGTAATTGTGCTTGGTAAAAGGAGATGTCATTATTAATGTCCAGAAGTGTAGTCTCGATAGTTTTTAAGGCTTTGTTAAAAGTTTCTTCGTCTATTTGCAATTTTTAAATTGTAGTGTTGAAAGTTCTTATAACTGAAGTGGTAACAGATATTTGATTTTTTAGGAGATTTTCAATTTGAGTTCCATCGGAATTTATCTTATTTATACATTTATTAAAGTATTCGCCATCAGAGGCGTCTAAATTTCCAGTAATAGATTTCCAGATTGTTCCAATACCATTTACTAAACCGCGTTTTAGGCGTTTATTATAAGGTACTGTGTCAGAGGTTATTTCTTTATATTTTAAATTAACGGAGTTTGAGATTTGTTTTAGCAGACTAACATGTGTCTGTACTTCGGCTTGAAAGGCAAGTTTTCTCGGTGTATCCACGTTAATAAATTTTTCTAACAGGTTTTCCAAAATTCTGTCATTATTGGATATTGTAGTTTTGATAGGTAATAATTCATTGTAAACAAGTAAAGTCCATTTGTCATTAGATATTCGTATAGTTCCTTTTTCATGAAAAAATATTCCAATTGTGTTATTAATTGGAGTGAGGAGAATTTGGGATTGGACGATAGGAAGGAGTCCATAGAATCTGTAAAGGAAAATTATTCAAAATGAGGTTTCAGTCTGTCAAAATTTACTTTAGAGGTTTGGTTAGTTTTGGGGTTAAGGATAATTGCGGAATTTGTAAAAACTTCTTGAATTTCGAAAGGTCCATTAAAAAGATTATCCGATTTTGATTTAATTTGGGATTCTTTTACGTAAACTTTGTCACCAATTTTAAAATCAGGTCTTCGTTCTGAAATATTCTCGTCAAATCTTACTTTCGCCTTTTCTTTCTGTCTTTCTGTTTTAGCTCTGGCTACTTTATAAAAATATTCCATGCGATTATTCAGGTCTCGAATATATTTACTCATTAGTGTTTTTTGATTGTATAGAGTTTCTGGTAGTCGGCCTGCAGTGTGCCCAAATATAAGTTCATATGGTGTGAAACCGTGGGTCTTATTCTCTGTGTTGTTATAGCATATTATTGCATAAGGAAGTATAGTGAAGGGATGATTGTTTGGGTTCTCGGCTTGATTTGCTCTAATCATTTCTGAGAGTGTGGCATGAAACCTTTCTATAGATCCATTAGATTGTGGATGGTTAACGCTAGAAAATGTTAGTTTAATGTCGTATAATTCGCATAGATCTTTGATTATAGCATTCTCGAATTCTCGACCGCAGTCACAATGAATTCTTAGTGGTGTTCCATAGTGTTGAAAAAAGAGTAGGAGTGTCTTGACTACTGTTACTGCCTTTTTGTCTTCCAAAGGATAGGCTTGCGTGAATTTTGTCAATTCGTCACGAATAGTTAAAGCGTAGTTCCTAGTAGGGTATTCGAATATGTCCATATTTATTCTTTCGAATGGTGTTTTTGGAGTTTCTGTTATGACTAGTGGTCCACTTAAGTTTTTCCTGCAAATCTTAACTTTTTGGCAAATTTCACATGCTTTTACAAATTTCTCTACATCTTTTGTTAAATTCTTCCAATTGTATTTCTGCTTTATTCTTCTGACAGTTTCGTTTATTCCTCGATGTAAATTGTTTTTACCACAATGGTAATGATCTAAAATTTGAGGGATTTCGTCTTCGCTGGCTGTTTTAATTATATTTTGACAGATTCTTAATTTTAATTCTTTGACAGCAAAAATATAAGAAAATATTTCTAGGATAGGTAGTTCGAGATTATTTTCGACGCAATATATTTTTGATTCATCGAATTGATCTTTATTTGCAAAAAGTACAAGAAACAAGTGTGATATTCCTCGTTCGGGATCAAACGGTAATGGTATAATAAAATATTTTCGATCTTTTACAGTTTTGCTGTGTACAATATTAATTCTTCGGTTACTATATTCCATGTTTTCTTCGAATATGTCATTCATTATTTTCTCGTGGAGTTCTTCAAGTTTATTTTGCCAAAAAAATGTAACAATATTTTTGTTGGATTTGTCTAATAAGTCCGTATTCGATGTTTCAATTTTAGAATAATCGATTATTGACTTAGTTCTATACAGTTCGATAAACTTGTCAAGTTCTTCGGACATTTTTTCTATATTTTCTTCATCGTCGTCTTCGTTTTCTTGAGTTTCCGTGTCATCTTCATTCGATGCATGTAATGAGATTTTTGATTGAAAGTTTGCACAATCCTTGAAATGGTTAATCTTTATCCTTGAGAGGGCATCTGCATTTCTGTTTATTTTTCCTGCTCGATGTTCTATTTTATAATTGTATTCTTCGAGTTTTAGGCGCCAACGTGCTAATCGGCTTCCGGGATCTTTTATCGAGAAAAGCCATGTAAGGGGTCGATGATCGGTAATCAGGGCGAATTTTCGGCCAAAAAAATATGGTCTAAAATGTTTGACTGCCCATACGATAGCTAATAGTACTCTCTCTATAGTCGAATATTTTGTTTCGGCACCGCATAATGTTCTGGAGGCATAAGCTATGGGTAAATCTTTTCCAATAGGGCCTTGCGATAGAACAGCTCCAATCGCGAATGCACTAGCGTCAGTTGTTAGTAAAAATGGTTCCTCAAAATTGGGATATATAAGTATTGGATCTGAAGTTAAAATATTTTTGAGTTCGTTAAAGGCTTCTTTGCAATCAGAATTAAAAATAAAAGGTACGTCTTTCTGAAGTAGTTTCGTAAGTGGTTTAGAAATTTTGGCAAAATTTGGAATAAATCTTCTATAGTAACCGGCTAAGCCTAAGAATGACTTTATTTCTTTGGTGTTCTTTGGTTCCGGGAAGTTTTTGGTGCAAGATATTTTAGCTGGATTTGTTTTTACACCATTTTCTGTTACAAGGTGGCCCAAATATGCTACTTCTTTTCTTAAAAATTCGCACTTGTCTGGCTGTATTTTTAAATTTGCTTTTCGTAACCTTTTAAAAACTTCTGTTAGTCGTGACATGTGATCATAAATAGTGGGTGAGTAGATAATTATGTCATCCATATACACTAAGCATCTTTCGTTTTGTATTCCTAAGAGGATGTTGTCCATTACTCTCTGGAAAGTAGATGGAGCATTCATTAGTCCGAATGGCATGCGGACAAATTCGTAATGTCCATTTTCGACGGAAAACGCCGTTTTCTGGATGTCTTGTGGCTCGATTTCAATCTGGTGAAATCCAGACGCTAAATCTAATGTTGTGAAGTATTGGCATCTTCCTAGTTGGTCCAATAGTTCTGATATTTGTGGTAGAGGATAACGGTCTTGTACTGTGAGTTCGTTGAGTTTTCGATAATCAATAACAACTCGCCATTTTTGTTTTCCTGACGCATCTAATTTCTTCGGTACGACCCAGACTGGACTCGACCAGGGCGAGACGCTTTTCTGGATTATTCCTTCTTCTAACATTTTATTAATTTGCGTCTTTACCTCTTCCTTATGTATTTGAGGATATCTATAGAATTTAGTGAAGACAGGTTTAGCGTTGTTTGTTTCGATTTTGTGCTTGATTTCGTTTGTGAAGGTCAGTTTGTCGCCTTCGACATAAAATATATCTGCGTATTCAGTACATATATCTAGAATTAGTTCTTGTTCTTCGCAATTTAGATGATCAATTCTTAGTTGTTCTTTAATTATTCGGGTTCTATCTACTACGGGTTCTTCAAAATCATTTCCGTTGTAGGATAGGATTGTCTCCGAATTTTTGAAAGGTTCGATTGAAATGTCTGAAAATTCGATTGTCTTCGGCATAGCATTAGCATTTAGTACGGAAGTTAGGAATTCTCCATTTTCATCTACATGGACTAATGCATGAGGTAATCTAACTTTTTCCATTTCTTGAGCTGATAATATGGCATCTGTATTTGATAAGTTGCATTTTAGTCTGCATATTTGTTCGGTCCGGCTGTCAATGGTAATTCTGTTTTTTTCTTTTATTCGTTTTCTCTCTGGTCTTTCAAGATTTTTGTCTTGATCTCGGTTTTTTACGATAGTATATTTTTCATTTATAGGGTTTTGATATTTTAAATTTGATTCCTGTTTAGAATCTGATTTACTTTTTATTTTAGGTTCGTTTTGTCTTGTTTCTGTAGGGTGTGTCGGTGTTTTGTCTTTAGGAGGTGTGTTTGTCTCGTGTCCTACTTTGTGAAGGGTGACAGTTTTAAAATTTGTATGCAACTGTCGGGATTTAAGATCTATTACGCATTCATAATGATCTAGAAAGTCTAGGCCTATTATGCCATCAAAATCAATGTCTAGATTGAAAATAAAGACTTTGTGAGGATTATCGGCAGTGAAGGGAATCAGGACAGATTCTGTTATTAACAATTTTTGATCGGTTATACATTGAATAGTAACGTTTTCAGGAAATCTATTATGATAATTGCGTGCTGTGTTTTCTTTGAAAACAGTGATTCCAGCACCTGTGTCGATTAAAAGTTTAAAAGTGTTCGTAGCATCGTTAATGTAATATAAATTTTTGGAACTCATTGTATGAAATGGGGTTACATGAATGTCTGTTCGGGAAAATTGAGATTCGGATGAAAGTTGTCCAAGTTGAGTGCTTGGATTTGTTCTTGGATATTCGTAATATCCGTTGAGGGGTTCGTATGATTCGGAGGATGCTTTTGATTCTGAAGTGAAAGAAAATCCTGATAATTTTGTGTGTTATTGGTTTCGTAAAAGTTATCAGTTTGCGGATTATTTTCTGTATAATAATTCGTTTCATAGTTTTCATAGTTATCGGTATTATAATAATTATCTGTATAGTAATCGTCTGTATAATAGTTAGTCGTCATTTCATCAGGGTATTCGTTTAAAACATGTGCTCTTTGGAAGTTTGGGTTTCTTTGAATAACAGATGGACGATTTTGATCTTGATTTTGAGATGAAAAGGAAGGTCTCTGTTGGTTGAAATTTGGATTGTTGGAGGAATATTGATTCCTATTAGGATTCTGATTGTTTTGATAGTTGTTAGGTCCATTATTATATTGGTTTTGGTAACCGTGTGGCAAAAGTTTGGTTTGGCTGTACGAAACGTGAAGAGCGGCATTCACTATTTAGATGACCAATGCGGCCACAATTTGTACATTTTGTAAACTGAGATGAGGGTCTTCTCATTGGTTGAGAGGATTTAGGAATAGTTGATCTAGAATTAGATTTTTGTTCTTCAAAATATGACAATTGAAGTTCGCGTCTAATACGATTGCTTGCTTCAATGAGATCTTTTGGATTACTGGCCCTAATAATTTGTCCTAGACGGGGTTCTAAACCGGTTAAAAGTGTGTTTAGGGCCATGGTATCGATTAAGTCACATTGGGCAGTTTTTTGATCTGGGGATAAATTTGCTACTTGGATGGAGGCGTGCATTTTTGCATTCTGAACTTGTAAACGGTTAAAGAAAGTTAGAGGAGATTCGTTAGATAGTTGTCTTAGTCTTTGTAAGTCTTGTATTAAGGAGGTCAGGTCTCTACTGTCTCCGAAATGTAGATTTAGTAATTGTTTTATTTCTGTATAAGAAATTGGTTTTCTAGAATTAATAAGCTGTGCAGCTTTACCTTTGAGTTTATTTTTTACGTGAATCGTTAATAGAACGCGCTGATCGCCTGTGGCCATTTTAAAAGCACAGTCGCACGCATCTAAAAATGTAGAAAGAGAAATCGGATCGCCTTCAAATTCTGGGATAATAGAAAATATTTCCGAAAGCTTGTATGGTTCGATTTCTTGTTGAGTCTGGGAACGTGTCTCAGGCATTTTTCGAGATATTTTTAAACGAAAATGAAAAATAGAAGTATGGAGAAATATAAAATGTATCAGTATATAAGGGAGAAAAAAAATGTGGGGGTATATAAAGGACAAAAGTGTATCAATATAAAAATATCAAATAATATATCAATAAAAATGTATCAAATATACCAAATAAAAATATATCAAGAGAAAATATACCAAAAATATAGCAAGTAAAAAAAAATATGTCAATAAAATATCAGTATAAAATAGTATGTAAAGAAATATCAATAATTTCAAATATTAGATAATCAACTTGTATTTTTTTATGTATCTTGATTAATTGACTTGCAGTATAGTCAATTTCGTAAATTATTATAACAAAATTATTAACGAGATGATTCAAAATCCACTTACATAAAGAAGAACATCGGGACGCCTTGTTCTCTCTGCTCAGCTACCAGGGGCTTCACTAGGTGTTCCTTCCGTAGGTTACAGGAGTGAGGTTGTTCGGAGATGCTTTCTTCTTTAAGGGTTGTCTTGTTCTCTCTGCTCGGCTACCAGGGGCTTCACTAGGTGTTCTTTCCGTAGGTCACAGGAGTGAGGACTTCCGTAGATTCTTTGTTCCGTTAAGGGATGAGAATCCGCCGCTGCCAGTGAGTATACACGTGTTCTAGCAACGTTAACCGGATCCTACTGACTTTGCGCCAATTGTTAGATCACTAATCACGTATTTGACTTTTTAAAAAAGAACTTTATTTGTTACAAATTAAATATTAAATAATAGTACAAAATTAAATTAATTTAAAATGACTACAATAACTGGACTGGTCGAAGTTGCAGCTAAGAGTGATTCCGGCATCTGAGAATGGTAATTTATAGGTTTGGTATGAAGTGCTGAATTGCTGTTCCCACGAATGTCGGCCAACGGTTCGTACAAAGTTCTAATGCGTGCTCAGCGGATTCTATAAGAATGGGATGATGAAATCTGAAGTCGGCGAACTTAAGCTAGTTCAAGGTTAATATTTTCTCATATAACATATATATATATATATATATATATATATATATATATATATATATATATATATATATATATATATATATATATATATATATATATATATATGCGCGTAGCGCAAGCGGTAGGATGCTTGCCTCGCATGCCGGTGGTCCGGAGTTCGAATCCTACCGCCGGCAAGAATAACTAGACATTTTTAAAAATGTCTATAGGCCCCAGGTCGACTCAGCCTGAAATAAAATGAGTATCTTGGGTAAAACCAGGGGTAATAATAGGCGGTTGAAGCGTAGCACTGGCCATGTTACCTTCCTTGTATACCGTAGGCCCTAGATATAGCAGACTACCCTGCTATACTCCCAAAGCCGCGAGCGGTATAAAAACGGGAGACTATTATATATATATATATATATATATATATATATATATATATATATATATATATATATATAGATATATAAATATCTATATGTTGAGATGATATTAAATATAGGAGAAACAAAGGTAATCTAGAATGAACTTAAATATTGATTAAGGTAATAGTTTATACGTTATATACCAGAGAATATTACAAAAAGTATTTATATAGGGGCATTCTTAAGAAATTAACATAATAATAAGTTTTAAAAAAATTTTATTTTGCAATGTATTTGGTTATTTTAATAATTATGATATTATAAATATATTTGAATACGCCATCTTTGTAGGCAACCAAGTATACACTGAAGTGGATTTGGTTGTAGGAACTTTTGTGTATGCGTATGGATTTAAAAATAGGGTTATTTATTAATTTAAGATGTTATTTATATATAACTTTATATTCTGATCTGAAAAGCCTAAATTTCCATAAAATTCTCAATAGAATTTTAGTTAGAATAGTAATTTTCTAGATAGAATAGGAAAGAATTATGTAGAAATATAAAATAAGACGCCAATAGAAAGAATTTAACCTTTATTCTCAGTAGAATATTCGCGAACATTGTAATGTCTATGAAATAGAAGGATTCGAATATATTTTCTTTCAAGAATATTCGTGAACATTGAAATGATATAAATACGATGTGATTTGGATTCAAAATGGTAAGTATATAGTTAGTCAGTATGTTCAGTATAATAAGTTAAGATAGTAATCAGTATTAATTGAAGATTAAAAAATTATATTATGTATATATTGATTGGAGATTGGAAGAGAGTATTAGTTGAAGATTAAAAATTATATTATGTATATGGTAATTGGAGGTTGGAAGAGAGTATTAGTTGAAGATTAAAAATTATATTATGTATATGGTGATTGGAGATTGGAAGAGAAAAAAAGATTATTAGAAAGGAGCATAAACAAAAAAGCAATATAAAGAAGGAAGAATATTTACTGAATTATAAATACTATTAAGAAAAAAATATTTTAAAATGGTGAAAGCTGATAATTAAAACATTGTGGTGTATTTGGCAATGCAAGTTTACAAAAAGAAGGATAAGCGAGGCTGACAACGAAGACATTGAGTGGTGATTAAAATCTTTATTTTGGAAAACAGCTTCATTTAGGCATTCAGTGACAAAAAGTTATTTTGTTAATATAATTTAATTAGTGTCATAAGAATTTCAATTTAAAGATAGTTTGTTTTAAATTTACAATTGTCTATATTAGATATATAGGTGTGTTTCATAATAATTATAATAAAGATAATTTCAAAAAGTGCTTACAAACTAATTCTTTGAGAACCGCGATAAAAACCCTATATATATGTTATTTAAAAACACGCATTGCTCATAAAACTATACACAAACAAAACATCAAAACAATTTGGGGCCCAACGTGGGGCTCTCTATTTAAAAGAATTAGTTTAGGAAGATAAGAGACTACATTATAATGCACAGCCTAGGTTCGGCGTGATTGGTTGGTGGGTGGGTCCCAATTTAAAAATTGGCGGGTTTCATGTTTATTAAAATGACAATTGAGGTATCTCTCTTAGGTTATTAATTTAACTTATTATATATTATATATATATATTAAAAATTATGTAATAATTTTATATTTAGTTTATCTTTTGGGACTCTGAAATATTTTCAGCCCGAAAATAACTTAGACGTATTTTGCTAACATTATTTTCTCTTTTAGGGACTTCGAAAATATTTCGAATATTTTATTTCTTTTTCAGGTTAAAAATAACTTAGATTATTTTTCTAATATTTATATACTGTTTTGGAACTTTGAAACATTTTTACTATAAAAATAACTTATGATTATTTTTATTTTTCAGGTCTTTTTCGACTAGGAAATTTTTAATACGAAATTTGTGAATAACTTTTTATTTGTTTATATTTTGTTGCATGTCTTTGTTGATTAGTCCCGGAGGCACTACGATAGACACAAATTTCGCATTTGCAGGAAAATCTGACAATTTTAAATAACTTTTCTTTCCCGAAATTTTTGCGACTTAGAAAAACTCTGCTTCATTTTGTTGACAATGTCAATTTTTCATAGTACTCGATTCACAATATATCTTTTTATTATCCTACATTTGTGGTGAAATCTAACATAATTCAGTGTTCTAAAAAATGAAAATGGATAAATGTCAATTTGGATTTATGCAAGGAGGCAGGTCTACATCAGCAATTTTTATTATAAAACAGCTAATTTAACAATTTAGAGTGAAAGAGATAGACTTGCACATAGTATTATTAATCTTGAGAAAGCACATGATGAAACCAGAAACCTACTGTGGCAGAGATTTAGTAGGAAAGGAGTGCCGGCTGAATATGTGAGTGGAGTATGAGCAAGTAACAACTATAATAGTGTTAGAACTACTATATATAGTTAGAATAACTATTATAGTGTTAGAACGATACAATTGTAGGTGAAACTGGCCAATTTTGTGTGAAAATAGGGCTTCATCCGGGTTTCGCCCATATTTATTCTCATTTGTGCTGGATTAGATAACAACTGAACCTCCTTGGTATAGAGTAGCGGAGACAGGTCCTTAATGAAAAATAATTAAAATTAAGTTGGATACAAACAAAATATTTAGAATATTCTTTTAAAGATGATATTTCAAGTCCAGATAGAGTAGTTGGCTTGAATAGACAAGAACTCACAAAAGATGATAATTTTCGGGTTTTAGGATCGGTATTATGGCAAATTGAATGATGTGTGATAAAAAAGGTACCAAGAAAACTAAAAGGTAATTGTATAGGACTGCTTTTAGACCAGCTATGATGTATGGTACTGAATGTAGGGCAGTAAAAAAAGGGGATGAACAGTACTTGCTAGAACCGGAAAAAAAGTAAATAGCAAAGTAGTCGGTCCATTTGGAGAAGAAAAAATAAATAAAAACGGTGAGAGATTAATAAGTTTCTGCGATCATATGAATTTAAAGATAATGAATGGATATTATCAGCACAAGGATATTCATATATTCACGTGGATTCAGCCAACGAGGAATTTGAAATCAATAATCAATTACTGTATATGCAAAGAAAACTCCACAATAAAGGTTAATAACGTTAGAGTCCATCGAGGAGCAGAATGTGGATCTGATCACCATTTGCTTAAAGCGTCACTACTATTTACATTTAAAAGAAGCAAACGACAAAATGAAAACGAAAGTTCAATGGTACTGCACGACATTTCAACAAAGAGATATAATCTACAAGGTTTTGAAAATGAGTCTACCCAGTTTCTGTATCGAATGAGGTTGAATCTGAAATTGCACGATGTTTGTTACTCCTCACCAATTAATACGTACAACGAAATTATGAAAGCTCTTGACGAAGCTGCAATGGAAGCTATTGGAGAAGTGGATAGCATAACAAATAGAAATGAATGGTGGAATAAAGAAATAGAAGATTCTTTGGGGAAGAAAAGTAATATGTATAACAAATGGCTAGCAACAAAGGACCCTTACTATCGACAACAGTACAACAGCTTAAACAAAGAAGTACAAAAAGATGTAAATAAAGCCAAAAATGAGATGTGGAATAAAGCCTGCGATAACGTAGAAAATTTTATGGGTACAGCAAGAAGTAAAGAAGCCTGGAAAACAATTAGAGGTAGTAGAACAGATAGAAAAGAATGCAGTAGGTTAACTCAAATAGCCCCAGAATTATGGGTCGAATATTATGAACAAATGCTGACAGAAGATCGAACAGAATTCCAAGATATTGGCTACCAAAAATATGATATTTCCTACCGCGAACAAACTGAAATAACACCAGAAGAAATTAAAAAACACGCCAACGCTATGAAAAATGGAAAGGCTCCAGGACCGGGGGGAGTACCCATTGAATTGATTAAATGTGGCTCTGACAAAATATTTCAGCTATTGGCTTATACTTTTAATTTATTCTTGAGAGGAGAAGAGAAGAAATTTATTTCCCAGAATGGAAAACTGCATATATCAGCAATCTATACAAAAATAAAGGCGACAGAAAAGATTGTAAGAATTACCGAGGGCTTAGTGTAACTAACTCAATCTGTAGAGTCTACGGGAAGATAATTAAAAGCCGAATTGAAGATTGCTGGGAAGACGCTGGAGATCAGAATGGCTTTCGTACTGGTCGTTCTTGTATAGACAATGTGTTCTGCCTAAAACAAACAATAGAAAAGCGTTTGAAACATAATATGGAGACACACATGGTATTTATTGATCTTCAAAAAGCGTATGACAGTGTCCCATTAGCCAAGCTATGGCAGGTGCTAGAAGACAAGAATATTCCACCGA
Source organism: Diabrotica undecimpunctata (assembly GCF_040954645.1). Taxonomy (NCBI): domain Eukaryota; kingdom Metazoa; phylum Arthropoda; class Insecta; order Coleoptera; family Chrysomelidae; genus Diabrotica; species Diabrotica undecimpunctata. The sequence continues at coordinate 67,967 of NW_027311950.1, read as the reverse complement.
TTTACATTAAGGATGTAAGGGAGTTGTACGATGATGTGACGAGTGTAATAAAGATTGGACAAAAAGTGACAAAAAAGATAAAAGTGACCAAAGGACTTCGCCAAGGCTGTTGCATTGCACCTACACTCTTTAAGATTTATTTGCATTGCACCTACTCACCCAAAAACTATTCATTAATTGTAAAATCTTTAGCAGAAAAAAATACTCAGTACCATACATACCAACTGAAACAAAACCGTGGATTCCGAGTTGTTATACGTAATTTACATCCTTCGACAAATCCAGATGACATTAAAAAAGCGTTGCTAGCGCACGGACATACAGCACTGAACATCTCCAACATTAAGCAAAGAGCCACAAAGAAAGATCTGCCACTATTTAATATAGAACTGGCTCTCCAAAGTAACAATAAAGATACATATAATATTACAAAATTACTAAACTCTATTGTCACAGTTGAGCCACCGCATCCGAAAAGGGAACTACCCCAATGCCAAAGATGTCAAAATTTTGGCCATACCCACAATTATTGCCACAGGAGTCCGCGCTGTGTAAAATGTGTGGGCGATCACCTATCATCTCAATGCCCAAAACAAAAAAATATAAAAGATGTTCAATGTGTAAATTGTCTAGAAAATCATCCTGCCAGCTATAAGGGATGCTCAATATACAAAGAGCTACAGAAAAAAAAATTTCCAACACTTAGAGAAAAAAACGCAAGTCAACCACCTCGTGCAGAATTTCCTTCAAGTACTCAACCAACTACAAGCTATGCGAAAATTGTTGCAGGAAGAGATAATAGAAATACATCTACCATAGATGAGACTTCTCATATAATAGAAACAACAACTCCTCAACATATACAAAATAATCTAGAACGTTAGAGCTAGAAGTTAATGGAAAGAATGGATAAGATGTTTGATTTCATAATTTCTCTGATATCTAAGCTTAACCTTCAACACTAAACTAAAGATGTGCTGTTGGAATGCAAATGGATTAACCACTCATTTCCACGAAGTTAAAGCATTTATCTACAATCATAATCTAGATGTTATGTTTATTTCCGAAGTACACATGACTAATAAGAGCCATTTCCATATTCCCAAATATTCAACCTATGTAACTCAACATCCATTAGGTAAAGCCCACGGAGGTACGGCAATTATTATAAGAAATAACATTAAGCATCATGAAACAAATAAAATTAGTAAAGTTAACATCCAAGCCACATCAGTGTCGGTCGAAGATTCACAAGGCTCGATTATTCTATCTGCTGTTTACTGTCCACCGAATAAAATAATTAAAGCTGATCATTTTACTGAATACTTTAAGATGCTAGGACACCATTTCATTTCTGCTGGAGATTATAATGCCAAACATCATAAATGGAGTTCCAGAATCGTAACCTCACGTGGACGAGAATTATTAAAAAGTATTAATGAGAATCATTTAATTCCTTTCTCTACTGGAGAGCCTACGTATTGGCTTACTGATAGACAAAAAATTCCTGATCTTATTGATTTTGTTATAGTAAAAGAAATATCACATACTTACCTCCAAATTTCTCCTTCATTTGACCTCTCATCAGATCATTCCCCTTTCTTCATAGATCTACAAAGCCAAATTCATAACTGTTCTAAACATTTAACACTCTCTAATAAAAGAACAAACTGGAACAGATATAGAGAAGAAATAAAAACATCCATCAATCTAAACTTGCCTCTTAAAAGCGATAGTGACATAGAAAATGCAGTTGCTCACTTAACTACAGTTATTCAGCAAGCTGCTTGGACGTCCACCCCAGAAATTTATTACAAAGACAACTCCGAGTCCTATCCTGCACACATAAATACACTCATATTGGAAAAAAGAAAACTGCGAAAGATATGGCAGCTCACTAGGCATCCAGAAGATAAAACAAATCTGAATAGAGCTTGCAGACTAATCAAAAGAAAACTGATTCAACATAAAGACAGTGGAATCAACAAATATTTAAAGAACCTCTCACCTGCAGATGATACAAACTATTCGCTGTGGAAACTAACAAAAAAACTTAAACACAACGAACAAATAAATATGCCAATCAGGAAACAAAATGGCACTTGGGCTAAAACTGACACAGATAAAGCATATACTTTTGCAAATCATCTATGCGAGGTATTTCAACCGCATCAGAGGGAAATCTCAGTTGAAGAAGAACAAGCTATCCATGAAGTCGTAAATGCACCATATCAAATGGCTCCACCTATTAAACCTGTTAAGAAATAAGAAATCAAAGAAATAATTGATAATCTGGAAATTAAAAAGTCACCTGGATATGACTTAATATCTAGTTTAGTACTAAAAAATCTACCCAACGAAGGCGTAAGTTTAATTACTTATATATTTAATTCAATATTAAAAACAGTTATTTTCCACTCCAATGGAAAGTTGCTCAAATTGTTCTGATTCCAAAACCTAATAAGGATCACACGGAAGTATCTTCATACCGCCCTATTAGCTTGTTGCCTATTATATCCAAAGTATTTGAACGGCTTTTTCTGAGAAGACTGGAGCTTATTTTATATGACAGTAATGTTTTACCGAATTATCAGTTTGGGTTTAGGAAACAACATGGTACTATCGAGCAAATTCATAGGGTGGTAAAGACTATCAGAAATTCGCTTGAACAAAAAAATTACTGTACTGCTGCATTCCTAGATGTCTCTCAAGCATTCGACAAAGTTTGGCATGTAGGTCTTATCTCCAAAATTAAATCTATATTTCCTCATCCCATAAGTTCACTTTTAAGATCCTACATGACAGATCGATTCTTTCAAGTCAAAAGAGGTGGGGAAATCACTAACCTGTTTCCAATTTGCTCCGGAGTTCCACAAGGAAGCATACTAGGACCCACCCTCTACTTAATATACACATCAGATCTCCCAACGACGACCAATACAACAATCGCTACATATGCCGATGACACAGTTATCATGGCTTCAAATTCTACAGCAGCTTAAGCAGCCCAGGTATTACAAAATCACCTACTTAAACTAGAGAGCTGGCTTAAGCTGTGGCGAGTCCAAGTTAACAGTTTAAAATCAACACAAATAACGTTTACTTTAAAAAAAAGGTGTCGCGCCACCAGTTTCTATAAATAACACTCCACTACCAGTTAATACCGTCGTTAAATACTTAGGAATCCATTTGGATAGCAAACTAAATTGGGGCATCCACATCTGGAAGAAACGCCTTCAACTCAGCTTAATCTACAGGAAAATGTATTGGTACATGAGTCGTAAATCAAATCTTAGCCTGGAGAATAAACTTCTGATATATAAATGTATTTTAAAACCGGTATGGCAATATGCAGCACAAATCTGGGGTACAGCAAGTAATACCAACATACAAAAACTTCAAAGTTTTCAATCGAAAGTACTGCGCCAGATCTGTAATGCCCCTTGATATATCATGAACCACAGATTACACCACGATTTACAGCTACCAATAGTTTGCGAAGCAATATCTGCTGTAAACTCTGTATACAAGAACAGACTATCCTGCCATCCAAATCCGCTGGCCACGGATCTGCTCAACATTTCACACGTAAGAAGATTAAAACGACCAGACCCTTTGGACCTCTAGTAAATCAGGAAAAATAGAGCATAGTGTCATGATGCGGTGAAAAGTGTTTTCTAAATATTTCCTTAATTTGTGTTTCTAGCCTTGTAATTCTCATATGTGTGTCAGTGATGTTTACCTGTATTAAACTCTGTTTGTTAAGTGAAAGTTTAAACTAATTGATTATCATAGATTATATTTATATTATATTTTACCTGGGTGCTCGCCACTGGGCAGCTTCCCACTATGTTATTGTACATAAATCATACATATTGCTTATTGTTTATAATGAGACAGATTGCAATAAACATTGGATGTTAAAAAAAAAAAGATCAAGATGATATCCACTACATGTTACGAAAAATAGATGAAGAATATACTAAGTGGGGCTTATCAATTAATCCATCAAAAACAGAGTACGTAGTAGTGGGAGGAAAAGGAAAGCCCTTAGAACTAGGAAGCAAACAAATTCAAAATACTGATAGCTATAAATATCTCGTTGTAAACATTACAAACAATGGTCGGAATACAAAAGAAATAGCTACTAGAATTGGTCAAGGAAATGCAGCAATACGTCAACTGAATAGTAAACTTTGGAATAACCACATCACCCGAAACACAAAAATTAGGATATACAAAAGTATCATAGAAAGCATTGCTACATATGGTTCAGAGCTTTGGGTAATAAATAAAAATGACGCATCCAAAATAAAAGCAATGGAAATGAATTATTGGAGAAGATGTTGCCAACTGACAAGAAGAGATAGAGTAAGGAATACTGAAATCAGAGAGCGTATGGGCATAGACACTGACGTCCTGGAAACTATAGAATGCAAAAGGCTGAAATGGTATGGCTATGTAGAAAGGATGAATGATCAACGATGGCCAAAAAGAATGTTACAGTGGATCCCCACCAACCGCAGGAAAAAGGGAAGACCAAGAAGATCGTGGAGACAAGAAGTAAAAGGTGCAATAAAAGATAGGGGTGTATAAGTAGATGACTGGAATGATTGCAAGCGTTGGAAGCTAGGTTGCGAGAAACGGCGGCAGCTGTAATAAACTCGTTATATATATATATATATATATATATATATATATATATATATATATATATATATATATATATATATATATAAGAATAAGAAAAAAGAAGTACTTGTGACTCCTGATAACTGTTTTGGATGGGTTGGAGTCAATAAAAGGGCTATTGGTTAACTATTTTTTTATATCTCAAGCTTTCAATTGTGTTTACAATTATTATCAAGAGCTGCTAAAAAAGACAAAATATTACAAAAGACTTACAAGGTTGAACTAGAAAGAAAAAACAATTTTTGTTATCTTACCAAATAAAAATTAGTTTAGTAAATAAAAATTGCTGCTAATACAAATTAAAAATAATTAATATAAAAATGTCCTAATCTAATAAATGCTTTTCTGAAATTTTTAGTATAATTTTGAAAACATTTTTTTTAATACAAAAATAATTGAATTTATAAATAAGTTGAAATAGCAACCAATTACAAATAAGCCTCAATGTCATAAATGCCAACTTAAAATTTTTTATTTTTGAAAATTATATTGCCCAAAATAAAATTTTGTTTAAAAATTCCTTTTTGTTTAGGAACAAAAAAGAAGAAGATTTATTCACCATTGACAGATGTCTGAAAAAATGACAGATATATGGAAAATTAAATCAAAATATGACATTTTACAAGTTTTATATATAAATTATAAAGAAAGAATATAATTATAAATTTTGCTAAAATTTTGAATTTCTGATCTTTTGTTTAAATTATTATCACTTTTGCTAATACAAACCATTTCCAAAAAGGTCTATTTAAATTTATTGCTTTTACTACATAAAATTTTAATGTTATCAAAATCCATAATATGGTCTTTATCGATTACATGCTCTGCCAAAGCACAAGATGGTTTTTTAATTCTGCAAACACTTTTGTGTGAAATATTATAATCAAATCGCATTATTTCTCACAAAAAATGGTTTGTATTAGCAAAAGTGATAATAATTTAAACAAAAGATCAGCAATTCAAAATCTAAGCAAAATTTATAATTATATTCTTTCTTTATAATTTATATATAAAACTTGTAAAATGTCACATTTTGATTTAATTTTTCATATATCTGTTGCATTTTTTCAGACATCTGTCAATGGTGAATAATTCTTCTTCTTTTTTGTTCCTAAACAAAAACGAATTTTTAAACAAAATTTTATTTTTGGCAATATAATTGTCAAAAATAAAAAATTTTAAGTTGGCATTTATGACATTGAGGCTTATTTGCAATTGGTTGCTATTTCAACTTATTTATAAATTTAATTATATTTGTATTAAAGAAAATGTTTTCAAAATTATACTAAAAATTTCAGAGAAGCATTTATTAGATTAGGACATTTTTATATTAATTATTTTTAATATGTATTAGCAGCAATTTTTATTTACTAAACTAATTTTTATTTGGTAAGTTAACAAAAATTGTTTTTTCTTTCTAGATCAACCTTGTAAGATGTTTTGTCTTTTTTAGCAGCTCTTGATAATAATTGTAAACACAATTGAAAGCTCGAGATATAAAAAAATAGTTAACCAATAGCCCTTTTATTGACTCCAACCCATCCCAATGTTGTGGAATATATATATATATATATATATATATATATATATATATATATATATATATATATATATATATATATATATATATATATATATATATATATATATATATATATTGAAATGATATTGTTTAAAAAAATTAATTTATAAGTTATATACTACATAATATTAGATATAAAAAAGTATTTGATTATTTTAAATAAGTTATATACTAGAGAATTTAATAAAAATATATTTATGTGAGGGCATTTTTAATAAATTAGCATATAATAAGTGTAAAAAGTTGTATTTTAATGTTGTAAATATATTTAAGTGAGCCATGTGCATAGGCAACCAACTATACAGTAAATTGACAGATAGAAATTAATCATAATACGAATATAAGTGGGGTTATAATAATAATGTTAGTTTAAAATGTTTAATTTATATATATTTAATGATTTAAACGTTTATTCTGATCTGAAAAGCCTAAATGTCAACAAAATTATCAATGGAACATTAAAGAATTCTCCAAAGTGCAGAGTGTGACCATTGTTTACGGTCGAATATTCTGGAATAATGATTATGTCGGTGGATGGAACAGATATTTTTTCGAGAACATCCATATCGAAGAAATAGAACAAATTGGAACATGATCTCTTACCAGATGGTTCTAGAATATCCAAAAAGATATAAATACCCGTGATTTGGATTCAAGATGGGAGTTTTTAGTCAGAAGTCAGGCCAGTTCATTATGAAAGTTAGTAGACACATTTAGTTAGTGTAGTAAATTGTTCAGAATTTTCAAGAAGTCAGTCAGAAAAGTTTAGTAAGAAATATGAAAGTTAGTTGGAGTCAGTGAATCAAGTACAAATAGTCCAATTGTTTAATATAATTAAAAAAGGTATATTGGAAGAAATTAAATTATGTTATGGTTGGAGATTAGTATAAATCAACTTATAATAATTGGATATTGGTATATTGAAAAGAAGAATAAATATAAATGCTGTTTGCTGGTTTGCTTGGTGGTATATAAATGCTGGTGAAGAAAAATATATCTTAAATTGGTAGAAGCTGATAATTGGAAAAAGAAATTTCACAAAAACAAGGATAACCGAAGTACGAAGACATTCAGTGGTGATTAGAATATATATAGTGGAAAACAGTTCATTTAGGCATTCAGTGAAAGAAAGGTACAAAATTTTGTTAATATAATTTAGTTAGTGTTATAACAATTTCAATTTTGAAGATAGTTTGTTTAAATTTAACATTGTCTATAGAATTTAATTAGTTTTATAAGAACATCAATTTAAAGATAGTTTATTTTAAATTTACATTGGCTAGGTTAGATATATATGTGTGTTTCATAATAGTTATAATAAAGATAATTTAAAAAAGTACTTACAAGCTAATTCTTTGAGAACCGCGATAAAAACCCTATATATTACATTATTAAAAATACTCATTGCTCATCATTCAAACAAAAAACACATCATAACAATTTGGCACCCAACGCGGTGGCTCTCTATTTAAAAGAATTAGTTTGGGAAGATAAGTGCTCTCATATAATTAAATTAATTATCAGTAGAAAGAAAAAGTATAGATTTTAATTTTAATTATATTTGAACAAGTAAAGTCTCAAAATGTCTCAAGGAAAGAAAGGTACAAGAAGCAAAAAGAATGAAGAAGATGTGGAAGTAGAAACACAACCTATACAAGAGGAGAGTTTAGTGCAAGTTCCACAAGATACTGCAAAAATGAATCCAGAAAGAGAGGAAAATGTCAATATGGCAGCTTTGATGTCATTAATGATGCAGATGAACAAGACAATAGAAGAGAATTCAAAAGAAGTCAAAGAAGACATGAAAAAAATGGAACAGAAAATGGAAGAGAATACGAAGAAAATGGAAGAGAATACGAAAAAAATGGAAGAGAACACGAAAAAAATGGAAGAGAATTATAGTAAATTAGAAAAGAAAATAGAAGATAATAATAATAAAATTGTAAAGCAAATAAAAAAACAAATGGATAAAAAACTTGAAGCTGCAGAAAAAAAAGTAGCAAATGAAATAAAAATTATACGGAATGACTACAAGAAAAGGATAGAAAATGAGAGGACAGAAGTAAAGAGGATTATTCAAGATAATAAGATAGATATAGAACAGAAAATAGAGTTACAGAAATGTAACTTAGAAGTAAAAATTAACGAAGACAGGAGAAACACAGAAGAAAAATTAGACGATATACAACAAAATATCCAAATAAATAGTAATCAAATAAGAAATGTGGAACAGAGAATAGATGATATTTCACAAAGGAGAGACATAGGGAGACCTTACTTAAATTTAACAAATGAGACTGGGATTAAATTCTCTGGTAATATAAAAAATTTGCATCCTAGAGTATACATAAATAGTTTAAAACATAAATTAAGATTGGTGAATAATATTAATGATATTAAAGATTATATTAGAATGACATTAAATGACAATGCAGCAACTTGGTTTGCTAGTATTGAGAATGATTTAGATAATTTTCAAACATTTGAAAATAAATTTTTAAATTATTATTGGGGTGAATTAGAGCAAGCCAAGTTTAGAGAAATTCTATATTTTGGAAAGTATAATCAAAATTTAAAATCAAATATGGTAGATTATGCATTTAAATTGATAACAGTTGCAAAATATTTAGAACCACCACTTAGAGAGGATGAAACAGTCTTAAATGTATCTAGACATTTTGATGCTGATGTTGTGCAAACCGTAACTGTACAAAATATTCAAACAATAGATAGTTTTATTAATTTTATTCAAAGAATACAAAGAGGCAATATGACAAGTAATAATAACAACAGAAAAAACAACAATAACTTTCAATATAATAAAAATGATAATCAACAATATAGACAATCATATAACAATAATACTAGGTATGGTGATAGTTTACAAAATTTTAATAATACTAACAGTAATCCAAATAGACAGAACTTTAATAATAATACTAGTTATAATAGACAAAATTTTAATAATAATACTAATTATAATAGACAACATTTTAATAACAGTACTAATAATAATAGACAAGATTTTAACAATAGAAGAAATACAGAGCGACCTAACTATAACAGACAGGTAAATTGTGTTCGAAGGAATAGAAGCTGCGAAGACAGGGAACGAAATAGTACAAGGCAAGAAAATGTGAGTAGAAGGGAAAGTAGGGAAAGACATAGGACATCAGATCCAAGTGGTCAGATACAATCTGACAATTCTAATAATCAAAATTTTGTGCAGTAAACTTTCTGAATTACAAGTTAGGCCATTGCTATTATGAAAAACCTTCTGAATTTATTTCTTTAGATGAAGAGAAAATTATTGAATCTATTAATTTAATTTATATAAATGCTTTGGCCAAAAATAAAATGATTAAAATTATGATAGATACTGGTTCAGAAAGTACATTAGTCTCGGAGAATTTTATTTTTAATACATTAAAACTATCAGATATAATAAAGATTCCAAAAATTAAAATTATTGGTGCAAATAATAAGAAGTTGGGTGAAATTGATAAACTAGCCAATTTTAAAATTAATATTCTCAATAAAGAAATTAATATGCAAGGATTTATTGTCAAGGATTTATGTGTTGATATATTAATGGGAAATGATGAATTGGAAAAGAAGAAAGTAAAGATAGATTTTGAAGAAAAAATGGTAACTTTGGAAGGGCAAATAATTAAATTTATGCAGAAAGATGAGGTAGAAGAAGGAATAAGAGTTGATAGGATATTATTAAAAGAAAATAATGATGTTTATGAAAAAGAAATGTATTTTGATGATAGGGAAATGTCCCAAAAGAATGTAAAGAATAATTATTGTAGTGAATATTTAAGGAATGGAAATTTTAAGCAGATGGATGCCTACGAGGCGGAGTGCGTAAAATTGGAAGCAAGAAATAATGAGTACATAATGAAGAATAATTTTATTTGTAAAGAAGAAGATATGATAAAAGTTTTAAATTGCCCTGAAGAATATAAATCAATAGTCATTTCCATATTGCAGCAACACAAGGGACTTGTCAATAAAGAAAATAGAATTGCACAAAATTATATCCATAGTATAAAAGTTAAAGAAGAAAAAGATTTTAAGACAAAATCATACCCAATACCATATAAATACAGAGAAGAAGTAAACAAAACAATTAATAATATGTTAGAAGAGGGAATCATTGAGAAGGCAGATACACGTTTTATCAACCCTATAGTAGTAGTGCGTAAAAGATCAGGTGAAATCAGGTTATGTTTGGATGCAAGGAATATTAACAAGATCACTGAAAAGCAATTTGAAGCACCAATGAGTATAGATGGAATACTAGGAAGAATTACAGGAATGTCATTTTTCACTAAAATTGATTTACAGCATAGCTTTTGGTTAATACCTCTAGAAAGAAAAAGTAGACAGTATACAGGATTTCAGATAGATGGAGTAGTATATCAATTCAAAGTAGTACCATTTGGACTTCAATCATCTTGCAGTGCTCTATGTAGATGTCTTCATGATATTTTGGATCAATATGAACATTTTGTAATTCACTACATTGATGATATATTAATTTTTTCTAAAACGGCTGAAGATCATGAGAAACACCTAAAAATTATAATAAATAGATTAGACAAAGTTGGACTAAAAATAAATCAAGAAAAATGTACATTTTTTCAAAAAGAAGTCATATATCTAGGTTATAAACTTAACACTAAGGGAATCGAAATGGATCCAGAACGGACACAAGTCATTCAGGAATATAAAACACCACACAATTTAAGAACTTTAATAAGAGGATTTATTGGAATAATTAATTATTATAAAAGGATGATACCAGATCTAAGTATAAAAGAAATTCCATTACTTGAACTACTGAGAAAAGGTGTAAAATGAAGATGGGATCAGAGAAGAGAACTAGCATTCCAAGAAATTAAAAACATTTTTCTGTCAAATTTGAAAATATACTATCCTGACTACACACAGCCATTCATATTAAGAACAGATGCATCAATAGAGAGATTATCAGGGGTATTATTACAAATACATGATGGGGTCGAATACCCAATACAATTCATTTCAAGAATTACAAAGCCACATGAAAAGGGTTACTCAGTTTCAGAATTAGAACTAGCAAGTATCATACACTGTGTCACAAAATTAAGATTTTTTTTGTTGGGTAATGAATTTACAATAGAAACAGATCACCAAGCTTTAACGTCTATATTAAATACCAAATATGGAAACAGTAGAATACATCGGTGGAGTCTAATACTTAGTGAATACTGCTTTGAAATCAAATACATTTCTGGAAAATCCAATATATTGGCAGATGCTTTATCAAGGTTAGAAAATATACCACAAAAAGGGCAGCGAACAATAAAAATTGGATTAAATCAATTAGTAGAAAGTACTGGATTATATTCTAAAGAAGAAATTATAAGAGATCAGATCAATTTGAGTGAAAAACAAAAAGTCCTTAGGAAAGATGGGGTATATTATAAAATAATAAATGGCATAGAAGTATATGTAATAACTAGAACTTTAGCAAAGAAAATATTGAAAAATTTACATAACAATTATATGCATATTGGTTCAAGAAAGCTATGGATGCTATTTAGGGACAATTATTTTGCAAAGAATGACATAAGTATAGCAAAAGAAATTACTACCCAATGCCCAATATGTCAACTAAACAAAGAAAAGAATTTCAAAAACCAGAACACATATAAATCTAATGTTGTATATGAAAAACTAAATACAGTTTCCATGGATTTTATTTCAAATTTAGTTCTCAGTCCAACAGGAAAAAAGCATATACTAGTGATAGTTGATTTATATACAAAATTTATTAAACTATATCCCTGCTTTAGAACAAATGTTAAAACATTAAAATTATATATTAATCAATTTTTCGAAGAAATAGGACCATTTAGAAATTGCATAATAGATAATGCTACATATTTTAACAACCAAAAATTTGGGACATTTTGTGAGAAAAAGGGAATCAACATTCATTTTACAAGTATCAGACATCCTCAGGCAAATCCTGCAGAAAGATATATTAAAGAAGTTATAAAATATTTAAGGATACTGTGCCAAAACCAACATGAAACTTGGCAGCAACATATACCACAAGTAGAATATTTTTTAAATAATACACATAATTTGAATACAGAGGAAGTACCAGAATATTTAATGTTTGGCCATATAGGAAACAGAAAGTGGATTAGTGAATATAATCAGGATATGTTAGAACAAGTAATGCAGAAAGTGAATAACCGAATTAGGAGGAAAGCTGAAAAATATATCAGAAGACAAAATCGAAATATAAAAAAACCAATCACATTTCAAAAAGGAGACCAAGTGTTAATTCGTTCACTTAGAAAAAGTAATGTTAAAGAAAATCGTTGTAAGAAATTACAACCAATGTTTGAAGGTCCATATAGAATTGAAAATCAGAATGGACTAAATAGTTATGTGTTAATAGATGCAGAGAACAGACTAAGAGGCATGTTTCATATTAATGACATTTTTCAATATCATGAAGAGATTGAATAATGTTTTCTATACCTTTAACACAAATATAATAACACTAATAACTTACTGATAGATCCATTTCATACATAGATGGTAGATTTCTTTGTTGTGAATCAATTTGACATCATACTTGTTGAATTTTGTATATATGGAAATTATTTTGTACCCTAAAAATCATAATTTGGGGGTTAGATACAAAATTGATTTTATAAATGTCTTTCTAATATAATAAAGTATAAAACTTACCAATTTATATGGATGAAAGCCTGTTGAATGGAAATAATTCCTAGATTTGTATCTTAACATCCATTGTAAAATGTAAACACAATAAAACAACACACAAACTTTATTTGACATGACAGTTTGACATAGACAGCGAACAGGGATGTATTTGATAGAACAATTAAAATAGGAAATTAAATTATTTCATTTATTATAATAACTAAGGTATGTGGATAAGAAAATTAATATTTAAAAAAATAATAAGTAAATTATTTATTTAAAATTTAATTTTGGGGTGTTTGAAATGATATTGTTTAAAAAAATTAATTTATAAGTTATATACTACATAATATTAGATATAAAAAAGTATTTGATTATTTTAAATAAGTTATATACTAGAGAATTTGATAAAAATATATTTATGTGAGGGCATTTTTAATAAATTAGCATATAATAAGTGTAAAAAGTTGTATTTTAATGTTGTAAATATATTTAAGTGAGCCATGTGCATAGGCAACCAACTATACAGTAAATTGACAGATAGAAATTAATCATAATACGAATATAAGTGGGGTTATAATAATAATGTTAGTTTAAAATGTTTAATTTATATATATTTAATGATTTAAATGTTTATTCTGATCTGAAAAGCCTAAATGTCAACAAAATTATCAATGGAACATTAAAGAATTCTCCAGAGTGCAGAGTGTGACCATTGTTTACGGTCGAATATTCTGGAATAATGATTATGTCGGTGGATGGACAGATATTTTTTCGAGAACATCCATATCGAAGAAATAGAACAAATTGGAACATGATCTCTTACCAGATGGTTCTAGAATATCCAAAAAGATATAAATACCCGTGATTTGGATTCAAGATGGGAGTTTTTAGTCAGAAGTCAGGCCAGTTCATTATGAAAGTTAGTAGACACATTTAGTTAGTGTAGTAAATTGTTCAGAATTTTCAAGAAGTCAGTCAGAAAAGTTTAGTAAGAAATATGAAAGTTAGTTGGAGTCAGTGAATCAAGTACAAATAGTCCAATTGTTTAATATAATTAAAAAAGGTATATTGGAAGAAATTAAATTATGTTATGGTTGGAGATTAGTATAAATCAACTTATAATAATTGGATATTGGTATATTGAAAAGAAGAATAAATATAAATGCTGTTTGCTGGTTTGCTTGGTGGTATATAAATGCTGGTGAAGAAAAATATATCTTAAATTGGTAGAAGCTGATAATTGGAAAAAGAAATTTCACAAAAACAAGGATAACCGAAGTACGAAGACATTCAGTGGTGATTAGAATATATATAGTGGAAAACAGTTCATTTAGGCATTCAGTGAAAGAAAGGTACAAAATTTTGTTAATATAATTTAGTTAGTGTTATAACAATTTCAATTTTGAAGATAGTTTGTTTAAATTTAACATTGTCTATAGAATTTAATTAGTTTTATAAGAACATCAATTTAAAGATAGTTTATTTTAAATTTACATTGGCTAGGTTAGATATATATGTGTGTTTCATAATAGTTATATTAAAGATAATTTAAAAAAGTACTTACAAGCTAATTCTTTGAGAACCGCGATAAAAACCCTATATATTATATTATTAAAAATACTCATTGCTCATCATTCAAACAAAAAAACACATCATAACAATATATATATATATATATATATATATATATATATATATATATATATATAAACTGCATGTTTCTAAAAAACCCTAATCTCAGAGAAAAAGCGGAGAGGTACTTAGTCCCTGGAAAAGAACAGAAAAGTTTACAGGAAAATAATTAGAGAAGCCGATCCCACATAGAGAAAGCTAACGAGAATAATAATGTTAATGAATGTTCTAGAAATAAAAATAATAAGAAGAACCTCTAAATCTTAATAAAAAAATTACCTAATCAAAAAAATTAAAACAATATCTATATATCTAATAAAAAAAAGCATCACTAGCATATCAAAATAAAAAAAACACAAGTCAGAATTTAATTTTACCTACATAGTCTTATATAGCTTATAGTTTCTAATGAAACTGAAATATCCAGCTTAATCCTAAAATGTGAATATCATCCGCTTTGTACCAATACCACAGTATATTGCTACTCTGTATATTGCTAATAAATTCTTTAGCGATATACTGTGTCACAATACCTCAATTGTCATTTTAATAAACATGAACCCCCCAATTTTTAAATTGGAACCCACCCACAAACCAATCACGCCAAACCTAGGCTGTGCATTATAATGTAGTCTGGAAGATAAGTGCTCTCTTATAATTAAATTAATTTTCATTAGAAAGAAAAAAAATTATAGATTTTATTTTTAATTGTATTTGAACAAGTAAAGTCTCTAAATGTCTCAAGAAAAGAAAGGTATAAGAAGCAAAAAGAATGAAGAAGATGTGGAAGTAGAAACACAACCTGTACAAGAGGAGAGTTTAGTTCAAGTTCCACAAGATACTGCAGAAATGAATCCAGAAATAGAGAAAAATGTCAATATGGCAGCTTTGATGTCATTAATGATGCAGATGAACAAGACAATGGAAGAGAATACGAAAAAAATGGAAGAGAATTCAAAATAAGTCAAAGAAGACATGAAAAAATGGAACAGAAATTGGAAGAGAATTATAGAAAATTAGAAAAGACAATAGAAGATAATAATAATAAAATTGTAAAACAAATAGATAAAAAACTTGAAGCTGCAGAAAAAAAAGTAGCAAATGAAATAAAAAATATACGGCATGACTACAAGAAAAGGATAGAAAATGAGAGGACAGAAGTAAATAGGATTATTCAAGATTATAAGATAGGTATAGAACAGAAAATAGAGTTGCAGAAATGTAACTTAGAAGTAAAAATTAACGAAGACAGGAGAAAGACAGAAGAAAAATTAGACGATATGCAACAAAATATCCAAATAAATAGTAATCAAATAAGAAATGTGGAACAGAGGATAGATGATATTTCACAAATGAGAGACATAGGGAGAACTTACTTAAATTTAACAAATGAGACTGGGATTAAATTCTCTGGTAATATAAAAAATCTGCATCATAGAGTATACATAAATAGTTTAAAACATAAATTAAGATTAGTGAATAATATTAATGATATTAAAGATTATATTAGAATCACACTAAGTTACAATGCAGCAACTTCAACTAAGATCAAATATGATAGATTATGCATTAAAACTGATAACAGTTGCAAAATATTTAGAACCACCACTTAGAGAGGATGAAACAGTCTTAAATGTATCTAGACATTTTGATGCCGATGTTGTGCAAACAGTAACTGTACAAAATATTCAAACAACAGAGAGTTTTATTAATTTTTTTCAAAGAATACAAAGAAGTAATATGGCAAGTGATAATGATAACAATGATATTAGGGTGAATAATAGTAACAGAAAAAACAATAATAACTTCCAATATAATAAGAATAATAATCAACAATATAGACAATCATACAATAATAATAGATATGGTAATAATTTACAAAATTTTAATAATAATAACAATAATCAAAATAGACAGAATTTTAATAACAATACTAGTTATAATAGACAAAATTTTAATAACAATACTAATTATAATAGACTAGATTTTAACAATAGAAGAAATACAGAACGACCTAATTACAACAGACAGGTAAATTATGTACGAAGGAATAGAAGCTGCAAAGATAGTGAACGAAATAGTACAAGGCAAGAAAATATGAGTAGAAGTCATAGTAATGAAAGACATAGGACATTAGATCCAAGTGGACAGACAAAAGCTGACAATTCTAACAATCAAAATTTTGTTCATTAAACTTTCTGAATTACAAGTTGGGCCATTCCCATTATGAAAAACCTTCTGACTTTATTTCTTTAGATGAAGGTAAAATTATTGAATCTATTAATTTAATTTATATAAATGCTATGACCAAAAATAAAATGATTAAGGTTATAATAGATACTGGTTCAGAAAGCACTTTAGTCTCGGAAAATTTTATTTTTAATACATTAAAATTATCAGATATAATAAAGAATCCAAAAATTAAAATTGTTGGTGCAAATAATAAGAAGTTGGGGGGAATTAATAAACTAGCCAATTTTAAAATTAATATTCTTAATAAAGAAAATAATATGCAAGGATTTGTTGTCAAGGATTTATGTGTTGATATATCAATGGGAAATGATAAATTGGAAAAGAAGAAAGTAAATATAGATTTTGAAGAAAAAATGGTAACTTTGGAAGGGCAAATAATTAAGTTTATGCAGAAAGATGAGGTGGAAGAAGGAATAAGAGTTGATAGGATATTATTCAAAGAAAGTAATGATGTTTATGAAGAAGAAATGTATTTTGATGATAGGGAGATAGCAAGGAATAATGAGTACATAATAAAAAATAATTTTATTTGTAAAGAAGAAGATGTGATAAAAGTTTTAAATTGCCCTGAAGAATATAAATCAATAGTCGTTTCCATATTGCAGCAACACAAGGGACTTGTCAATAAAGAAAATAGAATTGCACAAAATTATATCCATAGTATAAAAGTTAAAGAAGAAAAATATTTTAAAACAAAATCATACCCAATACCATAAAAATAAAGAGAAGAAGTAAACAGAACGATTAATAATATGTTAGAAGATGAAATCATTGAGAAGGCAGATACACGTTTTATTAACCCTATAGTAGTAGTACGTAAAAGATCAGGTGAAATCAGGTTATGTTTGGATGCAAGGAATATTAACAAGATAACTGAAAAGCAATTTAAAGCACCAATGAGTATAGATGGAATACTAGGAAGAATTACAGGAGTGTCATTTTTCACTAAAATAGATTTACAGCATAGTTTCTGGTTAATACCTCTAGAAAGAAAAAGTAGACAGTATACGGGATTTCAGATAGATGGAGTAGTACATCAATTCAAAGTAGTACCATTTGGACTTCAATCATCTTGCAGTGCTCTATGTAGATGTCTTCATGATATTTTGGATCAATGTGAACAATTTGTAAATCACTATATTGATGATATATTAATTTTTTCTAAAACGGCTGAAGATCATGAGAAACACCTAAAAATTATAATCAACAGATTGGACAAAGTTGGACTAAAAATAAATCAAGAAAAATGTACATTTTGTCAAAAAGAAGTAATATATCTAGGTTATAAACTTAACAATAAGTGAATCGAAATGGATCCAGGACGGACTCAGATCATCAGGAATATAAAACACCACACAATTTAAGAACTTTAAGAGGATTTATTGAAATAATTAATTATTATAAAAGGATGATACCAGATCTAGGTATAAAAGAAATTACATTACTTGAACTGCTGAGGAAAGGTGTAAAATGGAGATGGGATCAAAGAAGAGAACTAGCATTCCAAGAAATCAAAAACATTTTTCTATCAAATTTAAAAATATACCATCCTGACTACACAAAGCCATTCATATTAAGAACAGATGCATCAAGAGAGAGTTTGATCAAGAGGATTTATTAAAATAATTAATTATTATAAAAGGATGATATCAGATCTAAGTATAAAAGAAATTCCATTAATTGAACTGCTGAGGAAAGGTGTAAAATGGAGATGGGATCAGAGAAGAGAACTAGCATTTCAAGAAATCAAAAACATTTTTCTTTCAAATTTAAAAATATACCATCCTGACTATACAAAGCCATTCATATTAAGAACAGATGCATCAAGAGAGAGATGGTCAGGGGTATTATTACAAATACATGATGGGGTTGAATACCCGATACAATTCATTTCAAGAGTTACAAAGCCAGATGAAAAGGGTTACTCAGTTTCAGAATTAGAACTAGCAAGTATCATACACTGTGTCACAAAATTAAGATTTTATTTGTTGGGTAATGAATTTACTATAGAAACAGATCACCAAGCTTTAACATCTATATTAAATAACAAATATGGAAACAGTCGAGTACACCGTTGGAGCCTAATACTGAGTGAATACAGTTTTGAAATCAAATAGATTTCTGGAAAATCCAACATAGTGGCAGATGCTTTGTCAAGGTTAGAAAATACATCACAAAAAGGGCAGCGAACAATAAAAATTGGATTAAATCAGTTAGTAGAACGCACTGGAGTATATTCTAAAAAAGAAATCATAAGAGATCAGATCAATTTGAGTGAAAAACAAAAAGTCCTTAGGTCCACATGGGGTGTATTATAAAATAATTAATGGCCTAGAAGTATATGTAATAAGTAGAACTTTGGCAAGGAAAATATTGAAAAGTTTACATAACAATTATATGCACATCAAGTGGTTCAAGAAAGCTATGGATGCTATTTAGGGATAATTATTTTGCAAAGAATGACACAAGTATAGCAAAAGAAATTACTACCCAATGCCAAATATGTCAAATAAACAAAGAAAAGAATTTCAAAAACCAGAACACATATAAACATATAAATCTAATGTTGCATATGAAAAACTAAATACAGTTTCCATGGATTTCATCTCAAATTTAGTTCCCAGTTCAACAGGAAAAAAGCATATACTAGTGATAGTTGATTTATATACAAAATTTATTAAACTATATCCCTGCTCAAGAACAAATGTTAAGACATTGAAATTATATATTAATCAATTTCTCGAACAAATAGGACCATTTAGAAATTGCATAATAGATAACGCTACATATTTCAACAACCAAAAATTTCGGGCATTTTGTGAGAAAAAGGGAATCAACATTTATTTTACAAATATCAGACATCCTCAAGCAAAGAAGTTATAAGATATATTAAAGAAGTTATAAAATATTTAAGGATAGTATGCCAGGATCAACAAGAGACATGGCAGCAACATATAGGGCAAATAGAATATTTTTTAAATAATGCACATAATTTAAATACAGAGGAAGTATCAGAATATTTATTGTTTGGCCATATAGGAAACAGAAAATGGATTAGTGAATATAATCAGGATAATTATGTTAGAACAAGTAATGCAGAAAGTGAATAGCCGAATTATAAAGAAAGCTAAAAAATATATCAGAAGACAAAATCAAAAAATTAAAAAACCAATCACATTTCAAAAAGGAGATAAAGTTTTAATTCGTTCACTTAAAAAGGGTAATGTAAGAGAAAACCGTTGTAAGAAATTACAACCAATGTTTGAAGGTCCATACAGAATCGAAAATCAGAATGGACTAAATAGTTATGTGTTGATAGATGCAGATAATAAACTTAGAGGGATATTTCATATTAATGACATTTTCAAATATCATGAAGAGATTGATTAATGTTTTCTATACTTTTAACACTGATAGAACTAAATAATAACACCACTAACAGTTCACTGATAGATCCCTTTCATTAGAGAGACTTGATTTGTTGAGAAAGATAGATGATATATTTCATTGTTGTGAATCAATTTGACATCATGCTTTTGGTATTTCTGAGCAGGTGTTGATCTTGTCCTTATGGAAATTGTTTGTGCCCTAAAAATCATAATTTGGGTTTAGATACTAAATTGATTGTATAAATGTCTTTCTAAAAATAATATGAAAAGTGTAAAACTTACGATTCATATTGATGAAAGCCTTTTGAACGGAAATGTTTACCTAGATCTTGTCTATAAATAAACAGAACACAATTGGGGGCCACTGTCGTGAGTCTGAAAATATATCTCATGCCCTATTATCAATTATCAGTGAATATAAACATTTTATCTACATTTTATTTATGTTTTCTATTTTCTTATAGTTGGTTTAAATGTTAATATTGAATAGGTTATTATTAAGATTATAATTTTATATGGTTAATCTGTAGGAATCTGAGAAGAATTTTGATAATTTTAGGGTTAATCTTGCATAGAAGCATTGGTATGTTTATTGGGGTTTTAATATTAATTTTGATCAGCTCCTGATAGACATCATAAACTTTAATTTTGTTTATTGGGCATTCCCAAAATATGTGTTCTAGTGTATCCATTTGCCCACATTCACGGTATGGGTTATCGCGAATGTTGATTTTATATAAATGTACTCCTGTCAGGCAATGACCAGTCCTCATTCTAATAATGGTAGTAATATGCCGCCTATCTATGTATGGGATTGTGTGAAACTATGGTTTATTAGGAGAAAAATTTTGTATGTTGTTATACCATTTGCCTTTATATTGAAAAGAATTTAACCAATTATTTTGATGCATAGAACATATTTTATTTTTTAATAATGGCATGATATCCAAGTTACTTAATCGAATTTTAGCAGGAATATTTAATTCAGCCCCAATCTTTGCCAGTTTGTTAGCTATTTCATTTCCCTTGATATCATTATGTCCAGGAATCCAACATAATCTAATATCTTTCCCATATTTATTTAAATAGTATAGTTTCTTTTTAACTTGCAAGACTCTGTAATCCTTTGTTGCAGTTATCATATTGGTATTAATGTTGTCTATAGCAAATCAAAAAATATTTTATAATTTATTCAATTTGTTTATTACAGAAACAGATTATTTAAACAACTGTACTTGTCCAAACAGTATGACTCTACAAGTATTTTGTAACTTGCGATCGATTCTTTGCGCTTTCAGTTTTAGGGTATATTAAAAAAACTTTAACATATTATTAAATTTGTTATTATAAACAAGTTTGAATAGAGGACTTTTTAGTTTTTAAACCACTTCACGTTTTTTTAGTTTCTTTGACAAGTGAGGATTGTCTATTATTTTTTAGTTTAGTTTAAGGATGAGAGAGCAGTACTTAAACCTGAGCCAACAACTTCTAGATAATAATAAATATTATCAGCCACTTCTCCGCAATTCCACCTCAACGTACACAAATAAAATAAATAAATTCATCACTGAACTAAAAAAATCGTCGATGATAAACTAGCCAAATCCCTCCATAACTATAATGGCAATGCCCCTAGGTTCTATTGTCTTCCTAAAATCCATAAGCCCCAACTGAGTATGCGTCCTATACTATCGTCAATACACTCTCCTAACACTAATGTAGCTCAATTTCTAACGGACATTCTTTCACAAGCATACAACTATAAGAACGATTTCAACATAGTAGACTCTTTCCAGTTCAGTAAATTTATCAATAATTATCAGTTACCAAGAGAATACGTCTTAGTAAGCTTCGATGTAATATGTTTTCTAATCTCCCACTCTCTAGCGTCGTCACGTCACTCCGGAACCATTGGGATGTAATCCAACCAGTATCACGGGAAACATTCTCGGAATTATTAAAACTGACGTTTGACACCAATTATCTAATATTTAATGACAAATATTATCGTCAAATCTTTGGAACTCCCATGGGATCGTCCATTTCCCCCATTCTAGTTAATTTCGTACTCGACGACCTTATCAATGAGAGTATCAGTAAGTTAGATTTCCGGGTTCCCTTTGTAAAGCGTTATGTCGACAACTTGATCCTAGCAACACCACCTGATAAGATGTTCAGCACCTTATCAGTCTTCAATAGCGTTGATCCTCACCTTCAATTTACATGTGAACTGGTGGTTGATAACAGCATATCGTTTTTGGATATGCGAATCATACGTACACATAGTAACACATTGGGCACTACGTGGTACAGGAAAGACATGGCGAGCAACCGGTTCTTAAATTACCACCCTACACACCCAATAAGATACAAACATAATCTTGTACAAGCTCTTAGCTTTAGAGTACACACGTTGACCCATACGCGGTACAAGAGGGAATCTTTGGATTTACTTAAATCCATTCTCATTGATAACTCTTACCCCATATCCATCATCAACAGATATCTTTTCTGTAAAAGCTATAGTCATTCAATTTCGGAAATACCTAACGGTGCAATACTAGCCTCCATATCCAATAGCATACAGACGAACATTTCCCCGTTAACCCCAAATCCAGCCACAAAATATGCTTCTCTTCCCTATGTCCCACAAATTACGAACAAGCTGACTAAACTATTCAAAAACTTATCCATCAAAATATCCCTAAAAAATACTAAAACCATTGGAAAGTTATTCTCCAAGTCTAAAACTACACTAAGCTCGTTAGAGCACACTAATGTTGTCTATCAGATACCCTGTTCAGAATGCAACTCCTGCTACATTGGCCACACCATTCGGTCTCTTCTAGGGGTATAACTTCACACAAAAGCGATATTAGACTTTCCAAACCCTCTTGTGCCCTTGCACAACGCGCCATTTCCACCAAACATCACATTGACTTCACAAATACCAAAATACTGGCGAAATAAAGTAACCATCAGAAAAGCTTCTTTATTGAAATGTGTGAGATCCTCAAGAACTCATCGGCAATAAACAAAAGAACCGACATCGACAATTTGAGCCAGGTTTACCACTCTCTCATCTTACGAAATAAATAACACCTATTCTTCAGTTAAAATTTGGCTTATTTTCCATTCAAAATAATTACACAATCATCCCCTATTTACAAGTTTCATTAAAACATAAATTAAAAATAATATATTAAATATTTCCGCCATACAAACTCACCCGTCCAACTACTCATGCAATGACCCCTGTAGAAGTTCATAATTGCCTCAAAGAATTAGAATTTAGTGACATATGGCCCTTAAAAAATTTTTGGTATCGCGTCACGTTGTTTGCATAGATTGCAATAAATCAGACCTTTGTTTGCCTTTAGTGGAGAACCATATTAATGAAGCCAAATGTTCGTTTAAAAATTTTTAAATCTTCGTATCAACGAATATGAACATTATTTTCTGAAGAGTTTGTGTGTTTTTTGTTTTGTTTTTTTTTTGTTAAGTTAGTTTTAAATAATGAGTAAAGTTTACAGTAGATATAATAACATCGATAATATACTACATATTGAGTTGTAAGTTATGAACTATAAACATCTGTATTTCTTATAAACTCTATGTCATCTGTTATATTTTAGAGAACTGATGAAGCTTTAGAAATATAAAGCGAAACGTCTTCGATAAACTTATAAAGTAGTTGACTTCTTTTTTTATTTGCCAACCTGAATGAACGATTAAACCTCTGAATTCACGAGTTAAATACTTTAGAAATATATATATATATATATATATATATATATATATATATATATATATATATATATATATATATATATATATATATATATATATATATATATATATATATATATATATATATATATTATATATATATATATATATATATATATAAATGTAACCATAAGCTCCCCTACTATTAAGAATCAGCATATTCCGATGTCCGATGTTATAAATAGGAAGAAATCAATAGTGAAAACATAGTGAATCCTACGACAATTATCATTAAAGAATAACTACAAATCTGAATGACTTACTCCAACACATCACCCTAAACGGCATTCCTGCAACAGTAACCTTAAAAACCCCATACTTTAAAATCATTGGCCTTAAGACCTTCTGTATCGGAATCAATGAGCCTTATTGCGAATGCTTATCGCATTTTAAACTAAATTCCATAGAGGAAACCCTCCAAAAATGTATTGCATACGATATTCACAAAAATCAGCAACAATACATGAACTTCCTTAAGAGCCAACAGAACAAAAAGCCCCCAATGAAAAATAAACCCTATCAATCTTCCAATAATCAAAGATCGACAAACTTTCAACCAACGCATTCAAATTATATGAGACCTTCGACTCACAACACACCTTTACACAACACAGAGCCCAACTTTAACTTCACTCCACAACAGAACCACAATTTTCCTCAGAGACAAAATTTCAGTTCTTACAAACAAAACCAATCCTTCCAACGAAACGATGTTCCGAAAAATACCCAACAAAGATTAAATAAATATAAAGCTCCTCGACCCCAACCAAATTTTGCCACTCCAATGAGCGGTGTTCAAACTACCACAACCAGAAACCATCAGCCCATGACAATTACAACTAATGATACCCAATATTTCGAAAATTTCGAATCCGAACAAGAGCCCGATTTGCATGATGAAAATCATCAGGATTTTCAAGCCATCCCGTTAGACGATCATCCACCCCCTGTATAAACCTACATAATATCGAAAGTTCCCCTGGGTCGACCTGCTTAGTCACCCAAAAAAAAAAAAAACGCGTTTTGATCAACGCCGAAGGTTCCCATTCAATTTTAAATCCGCGAGCTCTCAAACTATTTGATAAAAAACATATTTATCGGAAGCCTTTTTCGCTAACGTCAATAAAAATTACTTCCAAGCATGAATTAAATATTAAGACGCCACTATTCCTAGAATATGGAATTCCACAAACATTCGACATAAAAATCGCCAACTTTAGTCAGCACTTTGATATCCTACTAGGAAATGACGATTTACAGAGATTCCATGCCATTATGAATTATGCGACTCATATTTTAGCCTTTGAGAATCCCCACGTAAGCATTTCATTCCAAACATGATATCAGAAAATTCCCGTAAACATAAACAACGGCGAAGTTTTATTGCGGGAAAGACACTTTCAAGGTATCAAAATTCCCCATTCTATTTACGTTGCAAAAACGGTTTCATCGAGACTATCAAATTACCGACGCCTACGAAATTTAATAAGAGAATTGAAGTTTAGAACCTACATGGACGATGTCATTATTTTTTCCAAGTCACTGCAAGAACACTTAGTTCATACTGCTACTATTTTTGACACTTTCAGAAAAAATAATTGAAAAATTCAGTTAGACAAATCCGAGTTTCTCACAAAAGAAGTTTCTTTCTTAGGTCACGTAGTGACAACCGAAAGAATCAAACCTAACCCAGCAAAAATCGAAGCTATACAAAAATACCCTCTACCGAAAACAGTAAAAGAAATTAAATCATTTCTTGGTTTAATCGGTTACTACCGAAGATTCATACCCAACTTTGCGAAAATAACATCCCCATTTTCGAGATGTACTCGAAAAGGAGCAACTATTGACCCTAATAATCCAAATTATTTAGAATGTTTTGCAAAATGCAAACAATTGTTAACTAATTCCCCAGTTTTACAATACCCAGACTTCGAAAAGCCTTTTGTACTTACTACAGACGCCTCTAATATAGCTATAGGATTAGTATTATCTCAAAACAATCACCCTATTGCCTACTATTCTCGAACTCTAAATTCCGCAGAACAAAACTACTCCACTATTGAAAAAAAACTTTTAGCCATACTAGATTCTTGTAAACACTACCCTACGTATTTATGCAACCAAAAATTCACTGTAGAAACAGATCACAATCCTCTCGTATGGATCTACAAAATTAATGACCCCACTTCTAGATTAGCCCGATGGAGACTTAAACTAGAAGAATATGATTTTGAAGTTAAATATAAAAAAGGCAAAGAGAATCAAGTTGTTGATGCTCTTAGCCGAGTCCAAATAAATGGCCTAAGCTCGAGTTCAGAATGTGCTGAACCACCCGACAATTTCGACATTGACAATTTCCTTGCCGATTTTGACAACTTACAAAACAGTACTAACACACAACATACATCAGTTGAGAACCCTATCACTGGAATAGAGATTTCACCTGAACCAATTAACTTATCCTCAAACCAAATTATTTTCAAACCAGAGTCAAATAATTTTGAAATAAAACACAAAAGAATTTTTAACAAACATCGTTACACTGTCACTTTGACAAATAATTGGAAAACAGAATTAGCAAATACCTTCCAAAATATCCTTAGACCAAACCAAAAATTTGCAATAACAATCCCTCATGAATTTAGACCTTTTATCTGTAACTATTTTAAAGAAAAAATAAATTCCACAGTCAAAGCAATATTTTGCAATATACTACTTCAGGACATAGAAGAAGAAAATCAACAAATAGAATGCATAAATAAATATCACGTAGAAAACCACAACGGAATAATTGAAACTAATAAAAAATTTTATTGGCCCCCAATACAGACAACTATTTCTAATTTTATCAATAAATGCGAAATTTGTCTAAAAAATAAACAGCTTAGTGTGAACCAACCTTAACATGAGTTAGTTCACCTGTCGGTGTTACGTCTGTCACTTGTCACTAGAGAACAGACATTGTAAAAGATACGTAGAAGTCTAAATAATAAAGATTAAACTAACAATAGTTGTCTCAATAAAACATTACATGGTGCCAGGTGTCTGAACCCGTAGTTAAATACAATGGATTCTAATTTTAAACCGCCTAACGGGATCCGTTTTGATCAAAATGCAAGTCAAAACTTTGAGAAGTTTCTAGATAGCTTTAAAATATACATGGAAGCAGCGGATTTGGCCAGCAAACAAGAGAGCAGAAAGATTGCAATATTTTTAAATCTAGCAGGGGAAGAAGCCCAAGATATATTTAAAA
Source organism: Diabrotica undecimpunctata (assembly GCF_040954645.1). Lineage (NCBI taxonomy): Eukaryota > Metazoa > Arthropoda > Insecta > Coleoptera > Chrysomelidae > Diabrotica > Diabrotica undecimpunctata. Next base: position 40,636 of record NW_027311950.1, on the reverse strand, counting down.
CATTTAATGTCAGTGATGAGTAGAGAAAACAGTATAATGTTGTAATAAATGCGTTTAAACATACTGCTCACCACTGAAAAATGAAACTTATGATAGGTTCCTCTTCTTCACTAGGATACAGGAAGAAGACGAAGAGTTTGATAACTTTATGAAGGATGTAAAATTGCTGGCAAAAAATTACAATTTTGATTCTCTTGAATACTCCCTAATAAGAGATAGACTAGTTAGTGGGATTTGAGACCAAGCTTTGCAAAAAAGACTTTTAAGACTTCCATAACTGCTGCAGAAGCCGAAAATCAATGCAGAATAGCAGAAGTGAGTACCTTCCAAGTCAAAAGCCTCAGAAAAAATGCAGAAGTTGATGAAATTAGATACAATAGACCCTCCAGGAGCAAAACTCTAGAACGACCTGCAGAAGCTGTCTGTAACAACCAATATAACTGTTTTAAATGTGGCACAAAGCATGGCCCAAGAAGTTGTCCAGCCTTTGGAAAAATTTGTAACAATTGCAGAAAACCTAATCATTTTTCTTCAATGCATGACAGGAAGTTAGACTATTCGAAAAAGAGGTCAAGTACTGTTTATAATATTAGCACTGAAACCTCAACTTCAGAGAGTGATGGTGAACCCTACATAGATGAATTAACATTGGATAATGTAAAAAACAATAATAAAGGTAATATTTGGACTATTGATATATTAATAAATAATGAGTTTGTAAATTTTAAGCTGGATTCAGGGGCTAATTGTAACTACCTACCGTTAAAGTTTGTAAAAAGCTTAAAATTTGTAGATAAAATTGTAGAAAATAACCTTGAACTTAACACTTATGGAAACAATAGAGTGATAGCCATAGGTAACATTATTTTAAGTTGTCGTGTCAAAGGTAAAAGTTATAATATTAAATTTGTGGTAATAGATTGCAACAACAGTATGCCCATCTTAGGTTTAAACACTTGTACAAAAATTGGTCTAATAAAAAAAGTAGATACAGTAAGTACTTACTCTAAAGGAAAAAGTGAACTGTTAACAAAATATTCTAATGTTTTTCAAGGCACTGGCAAAATTCCCTATCAGTATAAGATTGTGTTGCATAAAAAAGCCGAGCCTGTAACTAGTAGTTGTCGAAGGGTACCTGATGCTTTAAAACCACGTCTTAAAGAGGCTTTAAAAGATCTTGAGAAAAGAGGAATAATTTCTAAAGTTGAAGAGCCAACAGAGAATGGGTCAACAATATAGTTATAGTGGAGAAACCATCAGGGGCCCTACGTATATGCTTAGATCCAGTTCATTTAAATAAGTGGATATGTTTAGACCAGTTTCCTATTCCTACAATTGAGTTATCAATTAAGCTAAAAGAAAAAAAAATATTTACTGTGCTTGATTTAAAAGAAGGGTTTTACCAGGCTCCTCTTGATTCTAAAAGTCGTAAACTATGTACATTTATAACACCATTTGGAAAATTTTGCTTTAATCGATTGCCTTTCGGTTTAAATGTTAGTCCTGAGGTATTTCAGGGCATGAATGAGAAAATATTTGGGGATTTGCCGATTGGGATCTACTTTGATGACTTCATCATAAGTGCTTCAACAGAAGAAGAACATGATGAAATCATTAAAGATGTAATTAAGAGAGCAGAGAGGTCTGGTATAAGATTTAATAAAAATAAAATTCAATACAAAGTCTCTGAAGTTAGTTATCTTGGTCAGGTTTTTTCCTCTGAAGGTGTTAAACCTGGCACTGAATATATAAAAGCTGTTCTGATGCTTAAAGAACCTAAAAATAAAAAAGAATTGTTAAGAATATTAGGTATGTTTAATTACTTGTCTAAATACTTACCGAATCTCTCTGAATTGTTGTCACCGTTAAGAAATTTGATTAAAAATAATGTAGAATATAAGTGGACAGAAGATCACTTGGCAGTCTTCAAAAAAATTAAAAATATGGTCTCTAAAATACCTATATTAAAAATATTTGATCCTATGTTGCCCATAGAAATACAAACTGATGCAAGCCAGCATGGTATTGGCTGCTGTTTGCTACAGGAAGGTAGGCCAGTAGCATTTGCTTCTAGAGGCCTGACTGACACAGAAACTAGATGGGCTCAGATTGAAAAGGAGTATCTGGCAATTTGCTATAGTTTAAATAAGTTCCATCAGTTTGTGTATGGTAGAAAAGTAATAATAAAATCTGATCACAAACCATTGGTGGCAATTAACAAAAAAGACATTTGTAAAATAAGTTCTCGTTTACAAAGATTAAAATTAAAAATGCTTAAATATGATTTTGAAGTACAATACTTGCCTGGAAAACATATGTACATATCAGATCTCCTATCAAGATCATTTATTAAGACCCCAGTTAAAGATGATAAAGAGATGAGAGAAATTGTTCACTCAGTTGAGTTTGATCTACCCATATCTGTGGAGCGAATTGAAGAAATCAGAGGTGCAACTAACAATGATCAGATTTTGTCACAGATAAAAAAAAGTTTTGTCAAACAGAATGGCCAAATAGAAAATCGATTTTAGAACGTGATATCAAAGCATTTTACAATATTAAGGACGACATACATATGATCCAATTTTTCATAACTTTAAATTGGTAAGACAGCAAATGTTAAATAAATTACATGTAGGGCATTTTGGAATAGAAAAGTACAAAGCTATAGCCAGGAAAATATTTTATTGACCTGGTATATCACAAGATGTACAGAATTTTGTATCGAAATGTAAAACATGCTTAAAATACAGTCGGAAAATTCCTAGAGAACCACTCATTTAGCATGAAAGATCAAATATTCCCTTTGAAAAAGTGGGGGCTGATATTTTAACTTATGCAGGTCAAGATTATTTGACTTTGGTTGATTACTTTAGTAATTGGATAGAACTTGTTCCTTTAAAAAATAAAACTGCAGAGTAATTGACAAGCTTAAAGTTGTTTTCTCTACTCATGGCATAATAACTAAATTTATGTCTGATAACCAACCATTTAACAGTAAGAAATTTAAAGACTTTGCTAAAAGTTGGGAAATAAATTTGATAACCTCCAGTCCAAAATACCCAAAATCAAATGGACTAAGTGAAAAAGCTGTTAGTATTTGTAAAAATATCCTTAAAAAATGTTATGATTCAGGTAATGACATTCATAAAGCCTTATTAGAATATAGAACATCCCTCCTCTCTGGTCTAAATATTTCCTCATCAGAGCTATTGAACAAACGATTGCTTCGAACCAATTTACCTGTTACTAGGATGTTATTAACAGAAACAGCTGATTTTGACTTTAAAAAAATTAAAGAAAAGAGGATTAAAACGAAAAATTTATATGACAAGCAAGCTCACGAAAGACCTTCATTTGTAGAAGGGCAGAGTGTAATGATAAAGAAAGACAATCATTGGGTACCAGGTGAAGTGGTTCAAGAACATAGTACTCCTAGATCATATTTGGTGAGGGAGGATAGGGATAAGGTTCTAAGACGGAATTCATAGATTCTTGAGACCAAATCCAAATCCGGTGTCTCTGGAATCCAATAATGAGGATTTATTACCTATGTGCAAAACTAATGTCTCTAAATCAAAATTTGAGATTCAAACAGAAACATCTATTAGTAATGAAAAATCAGATAAAACTCAAAGTAAAACAATTATACCAGTAACAGGCCCTAACAAAACCCGCTCTGGTCGTTGCATTATAAAACCAGCTAGATATAGAGATTAATCATATTTTAAATATTGTATTTTTTAGTTTAGTGTTTTCAGTTGTTTTTAAGTATTGTAAAAGAGGGAGATGTAACATAAACAGCTTAGTGTGAACCAACCTTAACATGAGATAGTGCACCTGTCGGTGTTACGTCTGTCACTTGTCACTAGAGAACAGACATTGTAAAAGATATGTAGAAGTCTAAATAATAAAGATTTAACTAACAATAGTTGTCTCAATAAAACATTACACGAACGACGTCCTTTTAAACTTCCCCAATTAGGACCGTTGTTAGGTCAAAACCCTTTTGATATATTACATATCGATCTATTCCACTGCAATAAAAACCTGTATCTCACAATAATAGATTCTTTTTCCAAATACTATCAATGCTATAAGCTCACCGACAAAACCTATGTCCATACTAAATAAATTAAGACACTACGTTTTGCACCACAATTATCCAAAAAAGATCGTATGCGACAGCGGCACCGAATTCATTTCCACAGTCAAAGAATTCCTAAATATCCACAATATCGAAATACATTTTACAACAGTAAACAATTCTTCCTCAAGTTCTCCAGTAGAGCGCGTTCATTGAACTCTTATTGAAAAACTTGGGACCTTACAAGCCCAAAATCCAAATGATTCGTTAGATAACATTCTAACACATGCCATTCTCATTTACAACCAATCAATCCATAGTTTCACAGATTACTCCCCTTTCTCAATTCTGTACGGACCATATGCAGAAGAAATACATTTTGACTTTGATCTTCCGATATACGAAACATAATAAAAGACATAAAGAAGAACTCCAACCCTTTATTGCAGAACTATATAATAAACAAAAACAAAAAAGACAACAACATATAGACAAAACGAAAATGCCGAAGATATTCTGGAAATAGACCTCACAAAATCCCTATATGTTTCTAAGTAAAAACATAAGTCTAAATTACAAGCCCCCTTTCTCCACTATTCATCCAGAAACACAAGACAAAACAAAAATTATCGGTAAATAAGATAAACAAAATTTAACAAGGACTCACCTTAAATATGTAAAAAGAATACGAAAACATGTAGACAAACCTACTCAAGACCCAAATTTTTCACAGGACAATCCTCGCCCTGGTCCATCCACTCAGTATTCAGGAGATTCTGAATAACGGTTATAATCCAGTCGACTCTGACTTAGACTTATTAAAATCACACATAATCTCTTTAGAAAATAAACAAAATAAAATTATTAAAAAAATTTAATAATCAAATATCTTATGGAAACTCTTTTAACACGAGATTCGATAAACTCTTAGAAAAACTAGATTCTGATAATTCAATTCTAATATCTGCACTTAACAAATTATCAGCTGATTTCGACAGCTATATCATTCTACACAATGAGATAATAAATCTACAAAATATAAACGAATTTCTAATGAAACTTATTAGAACCTACCTACTTGTATAGGACAAGGTGATAACATAGTTTGTTCCAACTATGTACAATCCAAATGTAACATACCCAATGTAGATAATTGCACAAAAACATTAACCACAGAGAACTTTTTTCAAGAAACCAGCAAAGTCATATTGCTAGGAATAGTTCACCCGACGAGAATCCAGCAGATAGAAATTAATTCAACCAGCCTCTTGACGACTGATGTACCAATAATGATCGAAGGTATCCAATTTAATAAAAAGACGTCACAAGATATTTCCATTCCAAAAATTGTTCCAATAAAATTAATAATAAACCATGAGATGAAAATCGAAAAATTAACAATCCCAGAGACACATGGCCAAATTCAACCACTAGATACCATAGACGTACTACCCCGATTATGAATAGGACTGAGCACCACTTCTGTTATATAATATTTTTAACTATTTTAGCTTTCCTAATAACCTTCCTAATTAGGAAAAGAAAACGAAGTTCCAAAATACTATTTGGAGAAAAATTGCATCCTGCCCAGATCCAGATATTAGACGATCTGATAGCCGAAGTAACCAAAACTTCGAGGACGAAGTCCCAACCAATGGAGTGAGGAGAAATGTAGCCATAAGCTCCCCTACTATTAAGAATCAGCAGATTCCGATGTCCGATGTTATAAATAGGAAGAAATCAATATTTTTATTATTATTGTAATTATTATGTTTCAATAGTCAAGTTTAAATCATTAAATGTAGTAGTTGGTAGTATTTCTCAAAATTGTAAACTTTTAATTTCGAAATAAAGATTTTTTTTGGAAAGTTAACGTTGAAGAAACATTTCTATATATTTCTATATTATGATTCATTTTATCCGCCAAAGATAAAATTAAAATTACTAAATAGACCATCTAAATAGATTTTCAAGATATCCTGGAGAGTTGTTATGCTATGTAAAAATACAAAATAATATTGGTTTGCTCTTAATATTTCAAAGTATAAAATATTAAACAAATAATTCACCTAATAAACTATAAAAAATATTTCGAAGAAATGAAAGTCCATTATCTGTGGATTACCTGTAGTAAACAAAATTTAAAGATATGCATAAATTATTTTCTTTGTAAAATATATTTGATTGAGCTTAAGTGAATTGAACAATACGACCGGGTTTTCCAAATGGACTTGTACAGTGAATAAAGACAATAGGGTAGAATTTAGAAATTGTATTTCTCCGTTAGTTCTTAAGAATTTTTAGAAACCGATTAGCATGTTAATAGTTTTTAGGAAATTTATAATTCTAGGTAAAATTGTTATTTGTCATCTAAATGGTAGATGGTAGGAAGTATGAGGAACTCTGATTGGAGGACATTGAAAAAGAGGGAGATAGCTATGTAGGAATGAGAGTTTAGCTGGATTTTTGAGGGAGAAAATAGGTTTAGTTGTTTTCCAATGGTGCAAGGCGAACAGTCGTTGTTCTTTGGCGGTTCCCAAGTGATAGTAAGCATTAGAAGTGAATGTTTGTGAGTTTTCGTGGACTAAGTGTATCCTGACGGAGGCTGATCCAGTAAAATATTGTAAGTCATACTTTTCTACTTATATATTCCAAGAGTCACTGTTCAGACCAGAACGAGAGATTCAGTTTATCGAGAGGAGAAGAGGCTAGCATCTTTTGAACGATACGTGCATCTGAAGGAGATCATTGAAGACGAGAGGCTCGCAATAATTTGTTGTAAGATTGCTGATTACCTAGGGAACTGATAGAATAGATAGTGTAGGCTACAAGGAACAAGGATTTGGACAACTCATCATCAGAGAGATAGTTTTTTTTACCATTCGTCAGTTTTTCCTTTATCAACAAAGTTTTTTTTTATTGCTTCAGAAAAGATAGAAATATTTATCAGGAGATATAGAACAACAATTTTGATTTGAAATTTTCATTTATATAGTATATAACATTAATTTTTAAAGGTTCACGTACGTAGAACAAAATTTTGATAATCCTTATATGAGATATTTTTTGTTTAAGATATTTGATTGTAAATTTTATTTCAATATATAATTTTGTATCATATATGTTTATTATTCCGGTATCCCTCAGACCTTACCTATCATATGTAAAGCATAGATATTGAAGCACGAATATAACCCTGAGATAATTGCATCATTTAAATAAGTTTAATTAATTAATTAATTAGCTAATTAATTGCTTGGCGCACCTCTGACTTTTAATATCACATTAATATATATATATATATATATATATATATATATATATATATATATATATATATATATATATATATATATATATATATATATATATTGAGATGATTGGTGTTTAAAGAAAATAATTTATAAGTTATATACTAGAGAATTTTATAAAAATTATTTATAAATAGGGTTATATGTTGTTTAAAATGTGTAGTTTATTAAATTAGAGTGTTTAAGTTACTGATTTAAATTTATATTCTGATCTGAAAAGCCTAAATGTCGATAAAATTCTCGATAGAAAAGTAAGGAATTCTCTAGATCACCGAAGATAACCTATTTCAAAAATGGACTATTCCAGAAAATTCAGATATGTAGGAAATGGAAAAAATCGAATAAGATTTCTTGCCAGATGGTTCTGGAACATTGAAAAGGGTATAAATACTCGGTGATTTAGGTTCAAGATGGCCAGTCAGTTAGTAAGAAAGTTAGTTAGAAGATAGACACATTTAGTTGGTGAAGTCAATTGTTCAGTTCAAGATAGTCAGTCAGAAGGTCCAGATGTTCAATATAATAAGTTTAATGAAGATTAAGAAACAGTATAAAGATAATATTATTGAAGATTAAAAATTATGTTATGTAAAAATGGTAATTGGATAATGGAAGGAAGTATTAATTGAAAATTAAAATTATATAATATATTTGGTGATTGGATATTGGTATATTAAAAAGAAGAATAAATATAAATGCTGTTAAGAAGAAAAATATTTTAAATTGGTGGAAGCTGATAATTGGAAAAAGTAATTTCAGAAAAACAAGGATAACCGAGGCTGAGAACGAAGACATTGAGTGGTGATTAAAATCTTTATTTTGGAGAACATTTTCATTTAGGCATTCAGTGAAAGAAAGGTACAAAATTTTGTTAATACAATTTAGTTAGTGTCATAAGATCTTCAATTTTAAAGATAGTTTGTTTAAAATTTACATTATCTATATAATTTAATTAGTTTTATAAGAATTTTAATTTAGAGATAGTTTATTTTAAATTTTACATTGGTTATGTTAGATATATATGTGTGTTTCATAATAAATATAATAAAGATAATTTAAAAAATGATTACAAACTAATTCTTTGAGAACCGCGATAAAAACCCTATATATATTATTAAAAACACTCATTGCTCATTATTTACAAATAATACATCATCACAATATATATATATATATATATATATATATATATATATATATATATATATATATATATATATATATATATATATATAAAGAGAAATCAAACGATTTCTACTTAGCGAAACCGAATTCAATATATATATATAAAGGTGGGCAGGAACAAAGCCCAACCTTGAATGTGTCCTACTAGTCACCACATAAGGCTCTGAAACATAGGTGTTGGATCAGAAGACATCTACTAAACTATAAGTACACCAAAGACATAGAAAAAAAACTTTTAGGAATAACTTTAAAGGATAGAAAAACTAACATATGGATTAGGCAACGGATAACATTCGAAAGAGTATGCTTCTTAAAAAGTAACTAGTCCAGACATAACTATATTCAAACTGGGAAAGCAAAAACGAAATACAGGTAATTTGCGAAGGCTACAGCAACTGAATATTTTGGAAGTAAGCATCAAATGATGCATAGTCTAACTATACAGATGTGGGATCTTTTTGTCGGATACTATTGGGTATTTGGGTAAGTACCATTTGGTACATACCTTAATATGGTCTATATAGTATTTAAATGGAAAATTTTACGGTACATAAAAAAAGTATATTAGAAATATAAAACCCCTGACTCATTCCCTTACTCACCGGCGGCATTGTACCATTTGTACTGCAAAAAGAAACAAAATAAAATTAAAACAGAAAGACGGTATTAGATTTAATTTTGATTAATAAAATTAATTTTACTCTATGTACATTTAATATGTTTTATTATAAAAGATTAAAGTAAAGGTACAGCAAACATACACTGAAATAAAATCAACAATGCTTTTTTAATACGCGTTATCATAAATCCCGCAAAGAAAATACCTTTAGAACTAATTATTGCAAGTCTTTAGCTTTGGTATGCATTTTTTCGTAAAATTTCTTGAAGGTTTGACATAAAGAAAATTAAATGTGTGAGAATATGAGTATAGACGCATGTTATAAAAGTTGATAGATGCTTTAATATAAAAAATAGTCTGCGATAAATTTATTGTATACATTTAAATAAATAAATATTTACCAATTCGCCTGAATAATTATTGTCGAAACTGGAACACAGCTTCAATCCATAGAACTGCATACCCAGGAAAATCATTTTATCTTCGTATTTAAGAAATATCACATATCCCTGATATGTATATTCTTAGATTAATTTATAAGCAATAAAATCAATAATTTATAATTTTTGTATAATAAATGAAGTACTAAATGACTACAAAGAAACGTACGTTATTAAACCTTTTCTAACTTACGGAATATTTTTAACATGTTTAAAACTAAAAACGACTAAAACTTTCCAGCAAACAGTTGTTTACTACCGAAATTAACAAACACCGACGATGTTTAAAATTACACTGAAGAATAAAAATCAGGTGATACTGGCTGGTGATTTCATTTGATAAAAAGTATTTTACTCATCGCTAATATAAGTAGTGTACCATTAGTTTTTATTTTAGACATGTCGACCTGCCGTGATTATTTTAATATATTGGTCATCAGTTTTCTTAATTTAGGGATACTTTTATTGGAAGTTTAATAATGTGATTAATTTTTCCTCCTTTTTAATTACAAATAGATATTAAGAACAATATCGTCATGTTTTATTTCTAACTATTCTTCTCTTTGTTTTTTACATACATTACTTTTTTATTTATTGTCATTTTTTAGTAAATTCTCATGTAGTATTATGTAAACCAGCGGTCCGCAACTTTTTTAATATTGCGACCCCAAAATTAAAAAAAGAGTTATGAGCGACCCCAGAAAAAAATCACTAAATTAACAAGTGCAAAGGTTGGTTCAGGACAAAATTAAGGTAAACTTCAATTATCGTCCATGTTGTACGTAGTTGTTTTTATTTCGTAAATTATGTTAAGGAGTTTATTTATTTTGGAAAGTAAGATTAGAGCTAACTATGCATTTAATATAATATTTATGATGGCATTAAATGAGACAAGCAATTATTTTAACATTTTATTTAAAAAAAAATAGGTACATATACGTAATTTTACAAACTAATGTGAACCTTGTGCTTGCACACTTGCAGTCAGTATATTAATTCTTGGTGATATATTATCAGAAGGAGACACCCTCAAATCAGGTTCTACGTTAAGTCTGGAGTGATATTTTGTTTTTATAGCAGTCAATGTGAATAAAGCTGTCTCGCACAAGTATGTAGATGCGAATGGCAGCAATTTCAGCAGAGATGTTTTGTATAACAGTGGATATTCCTTTTCCATCATTATCCAGAACTTGGATAGATCCGTGGTTTTGAAAATAGATCGATGGGTTTCATCGGACAATAAATCGATCAGCTGCTAATTTTCTTTTAACTTCATCTTCACAGTGTTAATATCACAAGTGAATGGATTAATCATCCATTGGTTGCTGTGTGACGTATCTGGGAATCGTATTATTATGTCTTGCTTAAGGCTTGTAAGATGCATGATGATTTTGGTTTTAATGTCTTTTTCGAGTTTTATATTATTTTCTTCAGAAAATTTCTTTAAACATGCAAACATCTCGTAGTTTTCAGCACTGATTTCGTCTATCTACAAACTTAATTTCCTACAAAAAGCTTTTATTTTGTTAGCCAAAATCAATACATTTATCTGTACTCTTCCTTTGTAACGATTGATTTAAATGATTCAGTTTTTCAAAAATGTCCGAAAAGTAGCTAACTGTTGCCAGCCAATTTTCATTCAAGAAATATTCCGCCAGCTTTGGTTCCCGTTCAAGTAGAAATATTCTGATTTTATCTGAGATCAAATACACGTTGGAGTATTTTTCCTCGCGATAACCACCTGACCTCCTTATGTAACAATAGATTTTCGTATTCTGATCCGAATTCGCTACACATTATTTTGAAAAGGGGACTGTTCATTGCGTGAGCTTTAATAAAATTTATCATTGTTACGACTTGTTGCAACACTTTATTTACAGCTGGTTGCAAATGTTTTGCTGCAAGGGTTTTACGGTGAATCATACAGTGAATAAAGCCTACGTGAGGTGCAATCTCAGTTACTTTTGCTTTGAATCCTATTCGGGAGCCGGTCAATGCAGCTGCGTCTGTACACACAGATACACAATATTCCCACTTTATATAATGGATTTTAAAAAAGGTATTAACTGCATTAAAAATTGCTTCACCGGTTGTTCTTCCTTCTAATCCTTGACAAAATAACAAATCTTCGCATATGTCGTGTATCGGATATCCAGCTGAATAGCATAATAGGGACTCCCTTTTACGAGATCTATAAGTTGTATTTTGATATTATTAGCAAGTAGATTGACACGACGATGAACAGTGTCACTTAATAGTGTAGTTGTTTTTAGTACATTGCCATAAGCCACTCCTTGCATGATCGAAAACCTTTTTATTGCAGCTGACAAAATGAGTGCCTCGCCAATGTTGTAAGGTTTTTTTAGTTTTGGCAATCAAAAAGGCAACCTCGAAAGATGCTTGTAACGCTTTTTGGTTAACTGATGTGTATTTTTGATAATTAACCTGCTGTGACGTTAGTTTGGTGGCATGTCATTTAAAATAAGATTCATCTTTATTCTTTAACTGTGGATGCTTAGTTTCTAGGTGCCTTTTCAATTTGGCCGGCTGCATGCTCTCGTTTGCCAAAACCTTCAAACAAACAACGTACTGTGCACGTTGTTCAAAATTAAACACTGTACATTTAAAACCAAAGTGGATGTACAATTCTTTAAAAATGCGTTGACGCTTCCCAGTTGTCTCCGATGTAGCTGTTGCTTATTTAGTTAAAGTTGAAGCGTCACTCTCTGTATCGATGTGTACGGTAGATGTGGCTGTTGAACGTGAAATGACTCTACAATCATGGCTGTTATGACTAATAGTTATAGTAGTAGAACTAGATGTTGCTCTGCTATTATCGATAGTAATAACACTACTAGTACTTGAAGTGGTGGCATTGTTTTCACGACTCATATTACTCGTAACAGTAGTTGTCATTGTAGAATCTGAGGCGACACTGTTGTCAAGAACTATGTATTTAATTTTTTTTTGTTTTGTGATGCGTTATCAGGACTTCCGCCACCTGCATTTTAGATGTGCGTTTTATTAGCCACTTATCTATTGTTAACTGCAATAATAAATATGTATTAAATTATGGTACTGGCATAAAACATGGCATCGCCGCGATGGCGCCTCACTTTATTTTCTGAGTATGAGTGCGCTGTTACTTATTTTGTGCGTGGTTATCCACGAGAACAATAATCTTCTAAAAAAGCTTTCTAGGGAAATAATCTTTGAAATCAATTTATTACTTATAAATATAGAGGTTTGTATTTGCAATCGACAAAGCGGCAATGCGTAGGCACGTGCGGATAGAACTGACTGAACAGACAGACTTGCTGGACGGAACGAGAGAATAACCGAACACACAGAGAAGCGACAGAACGGTCCAAAAGCGTGTACCATTTTTGTATACGCATGCCCGATTCTGGTTGTTTAACTGTCAAAAACACGTGCTTATTCTTTAATTCTGGTTGTTTTCGATAGTCCGTAGTCGTCTATGGTAAATACTCGACACAAAAAGTGCATTTGACCATTTATATAATTTATTTATAGTTAAAAAATTATAGTTATAGTTTATAGTTGTAGTTAAATATATAAGTTTATAGTTAAAAGTTTAATTTATATTTAAAATGTCTGGATATATTTGTGCGATTCGCGGATTTTCATCTGTGACAGGAAAAGGAATAAGTTTATTTAGATTTCCTAAGAATAATAACAGGTAATTACTATTGCTTTGTAATTATTATTAGTTATTACATAATAGTATTGGTTTGACTTTCGAACAGTAAGCCGACGCCGACGTGTCTGTCCGAGCTATAAAAAATAAACTTTGGTCTGCCAAGGGATAGTTCAAAATAAAAACTGTAGTAATAGGCCACATGAAAAAGAAGAAGAGGCATGGCACGATGAAGTTAGAAATAGAGGTTATTATTATCTGGGCAAATTATCCCCTGGGATATTACCCAATAAAGGAAGAAGAAGAAGAAGTGATAGAGGTTAGGGAGTTAGCATAAAAAGATGTAACCTGTATATTGTTAATCCTATACTTTTATTAAATATAATATTTAATAAATACCGAGTATTATTATTACATGGTGCACTCAGTACAAGAGCTAAAAGTACAGTTATCCAGAATGGAAGGAAAAGTGCCAGAATCCATGAAATTCGAGGGGAACCTTCATGAAAATTTTAGACGGTTTTACCAAAATTTTGAAATGTATCTTATTGCAACTGAAAAAGATAACAAAGCCGATAGAGTAAAAATTGCTTTGTTTTTAAATATGATTGGACCAGAAGGAGTTGATATATATAAAATTCTCAAAATACCAGAACCGAATAAATTTGATAGTGTCATATCAGAATTTAAGAAATATTGTGCTCCCAGAAGAAATAAAACATATGAACGTTTTGTATTTAATAAAAGAATTCAAGCTGCAGATGAACCTTTTGATAGTTATCTTAGTGATCTAAAAAAGTTGATACAAAGTTGTGAATATGACAAACAGGAAGACAGCATATTGACAGATAGGTTAGTTTTATCAACAAATAGTCCATCAGTTCAAGAAAAATTATTAAATGCTCAAAAGTTAACGCTTGAAACAGCAATAGAGATATGCAGAAACTCTGAAATAACATAAATAATAAAAGCAGTTAGAATCTGTAAAAAACAATGAAAGTTTGGAAGTAAGTGCAGTAAAAAATAGACAAGACAGTGGAAATACACAAAGTGAGTTAAAATTTTTGTGTAGAAAGTGCAAACGCAAACATGTAGCTGCCCAGTGCCCAGCGTTTGGAAAAAATTGCTTTAAATGTGGTGCAGCAAATCACTTTAGTAATGCGTGTTTTGCTGAAATGTCCAATCAGCAAAGATATAAAAGGCCAAATGTTAAAAAAGTTAAAGAAATTAGAAGACAGGACGAGAACATTGATGGCTCTTCAACAGATGATGACATGCATGTGCATACCGTGAAAGGAGTTGGGGCAATCAATAGTAGAAGTCGTAATCAGTGGATCGAGGTAGTCAACATAAACAACCAAGACATTGAGTTCAAGATGGACACTGGATCAGAAGTAAATATATTACCCAGTCATATTTTAAAAGTCGTATTCAGAAACAGTAAGTACAAAATTGAAAAGTGTAATACTATATTAGAAGCTTATGGAAGTACACGTTTGAAAACTTTAGGGAAAATTACTTTAAATTGTAAGAGGCTGGATAGGAATTATAATTTAGAATTTGTAGTTTTAGATTTAAAAGACCAGCCAATTTTGGGTTTAAAAACATGTTATTCTTTTGACTTAATTAAAGAAACACAGAGTGTAAATGTTGATGAGGAACTTACTAATAAGGAACAATTATTACTAGAATATAAAGATGTATTTGAGGGAATGGGCACATTCATAGGTTTTTGTAAAATACAATTAAAAAATGATAGTGTTCCAGTAGCTAGATCAGCTAGAAGAGTACCATTTACTATAAAAAATAAGCTAAAAGAGAAATTAGGTAAATTAGAAAGTAGAAATATTATATCCAAAGTACCAGAAGCATGTGAATGGGTTAATAATATAGTTATAGTTGAGAAGCCAGATGGTTCACTGCGTCTGTGTCTAGACCCTCAAGAGCTTAATAAATGTATTGTTAGGGAATATTTTGAAATTCCTAGTTTAGAGGAAATAAGTTCGAAACTGTCAGGAAAAAAATTATTTTCAGTATTAGATTTCAAAGATGGCTTTTATCAAGTTAAATTAGATGAAAAATCTAGTTCCTTAACAACATTTGCAACTCCATTTGGGTGTTACAAATTTCTCAGATTACCATTCGGTCTAAATATGGCCCCAGAATATTTTCAGAAATTAAATTGTAAAAATTTTGGTGACATTAAAAATGTTATTATATATTTTGATGATCTATTAATTGCATCTGATTCCATGGAGGAGCATGACAAGACACTTAAAAAGGTGTTTAATAGAGCTAGGGAAATGGGTGTAACGTTTAAGAAAGCAAAATTTCAGTTTAGACAAATGACAGTGAAATATATGGGACACATTTTTAGTGAAGATGGTATGAAAATAGATAGTGATAGATTGAGGGCTATAAATGACCTAAAAAACCCGTCAAACAAGAAAGACCTTCAAAAACTGCTGGGTGTGGTAAATTATGTACGAAAATTTGTTAACAATGTTATTTTTCAGTGGCTTGGAGTTCACAGTAAAGCACTGGAAGTGATAAAACAGGAACTTGCTAAAAATATATCTCTAAAGAATTTTGATTCTAGTAAAGATACTGTAATTCAAACAGATGCGTCTCAGTTTGGTTTGGGATGTTGTCTAATGCAAGGTGGAAGACCTGTTGCTTATGCTTCTAGAGGTTTAACAGGTACTGAGAAAAATTATGCTGTTATAGAGAAAGAGTTATTAGCCGTAGTGTTTGCATGTCAAAAATTCCACAATTATATTTATGGTCGCTCTGTAAAATTCATAACAGATCACAAACCTAATGTAAGTATCATTAGTAAGCAAATAAGTCAAATTAGTTCTCCTAGGTTGCAGAGGCTAAAACTGAAGCTACTGAAATATGATATACAAATTCAGTATGTACCTGGTAAATATTTACATATTGCTGATTATTTGTCTAGAAATGTAAGTGATGAAATTGCAGAGAATGATGCTGATATGAATGAAATGGTGCATTCACTAGAAAAGCATTTAAGAATGAGTGATACTAGAAAGATTCAGTTTAAAGCAGAAACAGTAAAAGATAATGTACTGAGTAAAGTTATTGAGTGTTGTCTAAGAGGGTGGAAGAATACAAAGTATGAAGGAGAGATGAAAGTTTTTCACGAGTTAAGAAATGAGTTGTTTGTTAATGATAATCTTTTATTTTTCAATGATAGAATTGTTGTACCTAAAGTTTTGCGAAAAGAGAGAAAAGGGGGAGATGTAGTAATAGGCCACATGAAAAAGAAGAAGCGGCGTGGCACGATGAAGTTAGAGATAGAGGTTAGGAAGTTAGCATAAAAAGATGTAACCTGTATATTGTTAATCTTATACTTTTATTAAATATAATATTTAATAAATACCGAGTATTATTATTACAAAAACATTAAATTTGGTGTCAGTGCTATTTCTTTAATAGATCAGTAAGTCTCCGAAGGCTCAGGTTAAAAAATCAACAGATGGTGGCCGGGTGTCAGCGCGCTCGAAGACAACAAGACGACTATAGTATTTTTAGGAAATAAAAATATATAGAGGGTTTTATACACGAGAATATTTGATTTAAGGTGTAGGCGCAAAATTTCGGGCCAATGTTTTTTAATTGTATTTATTTTTTTCGAATCCTGAAAAAACCAATAAGTATTTTTGAAAAATTTAAACGCAGAATGAAAGACTACATTATTACTGAGGGCCGAAAGTCCCCGAAAACTTCTATAATATTTATTTTAATAAGTTACAGGGGTGAAAAAAAAAGAGCCTACTAAGCCTATCTATGGGAGTCTTATCTTTTAATTAGAGTAAAGATTATTAATTGTTAGGGCTGATCTACAAGCCACATTAAGTTTAATGTTGTTATTATTATTACCAAAGCTATTTTCAACACTTTTCAGAATCCTTGTTAACCCCGAGTGATATCTCTGAAATATGGTAATGAAAAATATTTGTTGATAGGAGTATCCGAGACTGGGTTCCCACTTAAGACATCAGGATCAGCATTGTTAGTCGCGAAGGAAGGTGAAGTATCTTCGTTATGGATAGTATTAAACAGAATCTTATTCACTAATGGTGTTGGATAAGCGTTTGAAATAAAAAGTTTCTGTAGGATTTGTAGGTTTTTTTGTATGAAATGAAGGATCTGATAGTTTTATTTGTGAGGTCGGATAGTATAATTCAGCCAGAGAAAACAGGATTCGTTCGTATAGGCATTTATTTCGAATTTACATATACAAATGAAAAAAGTAAATATCGTTAAGTGTCTACTGAGTACAATGTTTAAATACAAAGACGTACTGTTTATTTATTTCGATAGATGGTGTGACGATATTCGATATGCTAAACTAAAATACGGCGATCGAGGAATTGAGGTCGTACTCGTACCTCAACGCAGAACGAGTACTTGGACAGGGATAAGGATGTCTATCTAGTTCAACGCACCAGATAGAAAAAATACGCCAATATCGTTCAACGCACCAGATTGACGCAGCGAGAGGAAGGATTGTCAATCTCGCTCAACGCGCCAGATCGTCTGGGTTCGGAAGGATTTGGGACACGTTCAACTCACCTGTCCCCAAGGTCAGGTATTCTCAACTCAACGCGTCGAGAATGGTTAGCTGTCTTTCAGTTTCGACTTTTATACTATTGGGGACGGAACAAAAACATGTTTTGTTTAACACATAGGCGTACTCTAGACGATAAACTATATTATCGTCACACCCCCCTCTCTTAAAGAAAAATTTTGAACAAAATTTTGAACTATAGCCCTTTCCTATATACAACTTACAACTATAAAAATATAGAACAAAACATCTTTTTAACATAATAAATACCATATACACACAACACACACATATATATATATATATATATATATATATATATATATATATATATATATATATATATATATATATATATATATATATATACACAATTACATATTCAAATACGCAAAACCAAAAACGTCTTCCGCACGACAACTACCTCACTTACTAGCACTAGCACTCGCGGTTGTACCTTATCCGGATCGTGTTTGTTGCTGTCAGTCTTAGGCGGTATGATCCTTTTCCTTTCAAATTTGGTGGCAGCAGTGATTTGAGAGGTATGGACACTTTTACTGATGTTATGGGGTTATTCAATTGTGTTACCCCCATATGTGCCTCTGTATTTGAATTTTCTTTTGGGGTTGCTATAATATATTCGCACTCGCGGCCTGGAGTGAGTGCTAAAGCAAAACTGTCCGATAACGGGCTCATTATTTCCGGAATTTCCAAAATGTCTTCCATTTGGTGGAACGCAGGGCTGTTTATTATTTCGCAGTTCCTGCCTGGAGTCAGCGGTGGTCTTCTGATAGGGCTGTCTGGCAGAGGGTTGTTTTGCATACTGTTCCTGCAATACAGGCGTGTTGTCTTATAACTTGCGGTAAAAAGGGTGGTGGGGATGGTTAAGGTAGTGGTTGTGTTTGATTGGGATTATATGTTATCGTCGTGAGCCGGTTTCAAATCTTTAATGTGAACTTTGTTGACTGTTTTTCCAGTTGCGTCTTTCAACTGAAAAATTACTTTTGATAATACTTTGTGAATATGGACCAGAGAATTTAGGAGCTAATTTGGCGTTTAGTTGTTTGGCAGCGTTAGAAATGTTGTAAACCTTTTTCATGACCTTGTCGCCGATCTTTTTGGTGTCCATTCTCTGCGGCGCAGATTGTAGTAGTGGCTTTGTAATGTGAAAGCTTTGGCCAAATTTATTTTCACTAAGTCGAATGTCTCTCTTAATTCCACTTGCACGATGGTGGGATTATGTCGGATGGATTAGGCGCGTCTACTAACTTACTGGGTATGTCTAGTTCGTGGCTGAAATTTAAATAAGCTGGAGAGAATCCGGTGGAGTCGTGCTTTGCGGAGTTAATAGCAAAAGTCAGTTCTGGTATGTACGTGTCCCATTTCATGTGATTGTTGTCGCAGAATTGGGCTATCATTGTCTTGATTACTCTGTTTGTTCTTTCGACTGGGTTGTTCTGTAGTGAATATGGCGGTATCTCGTGTTTTTCGATGTTAAATTCTTTTAGTAAACTTCTGAATTCTCTGTTTTCGTACGAAGTTGCATTATCTGAGATGAGTTTGGTCGGACATCCGAATTTCATTATTATTTTATCTTTTAGAGCTTGACACACAACACTGGCTGTGGCTCGTCTTACTGAAACAAACTCTACCCATTTCGAAAAAGTGTCTTGAAAAACGATTGTGTAGATGTTGCCTTTGCTTGATCTTGGCAGTGGTCCAATCATGTCGGTGGTGACGGTATGCCATGGTCGTTCTGGCATTGAGGTTGAATACATTTTTCCGGGAGTTTGTTGTTGTGAGGGTTTGTATATTTGACAGCTGTGACAATTTCTGACGAACTTTGCTGTATCTCTAAACATGTTAGGCCAGTAGTATTTTCGTGCCAGTCTTGCAATTGTTTTGGCTATGCCTAAGTGTCCGGACGTTGTCGTGTAGTGGTTTTCGAATATTAGCTGTTTTTGTTTATTTGATGGAATACAGGGCTTTCATGGATTAGATAACTCTGTTTCTTTGTAGTCATATTTATCCCAGAAATGTCGTTAAAGTTGACTGTCCTTTATCATATAATCTGGGAATCTTTGTGTGTTGTTTTTCACCTCCTCTATTTTCTTTTTGTACCAATCATTTTGTAGTTCTCCAATAGTAACAGTACTAATTGCGTCTACTGGTTCTCGGGAGAGTGCGTCAGCTAAATAATTCTGCGTTCCTTTGCGGTAGATGACGTCGAAATCGAACTGTTGTAAAGTCATGGCCCATCTGGCCAATCTTCCTGACGGATTGTCTATTGATTGTAGGTATTTTAAACTCTGGTGATCAGTTACGACTGACAACTGATAGCTCTCCAAGTATGGATTTTCGCATTTATGGATTAAATGTTTTTCTGTTAAACTGTAGTTTTTCTCCGCATTTGATAAAGATCTGCTGGCGTAAGCTATGACTCGATCGTGTCATTGTTCGTCTTTTTGGATCAGAGCTACTCCGAGATCGTAGTCTGATGCATCTGTTTGGAGAAAGAATCTCTTGGTAAAATCGGGACAAATCAGTACGGGAGCCTGTGTAAGTAATTTTTTTATTTTCTCGAAAGCAATCGATTGTTCTGCGCCCCAATTCCACGTATGTTTCTTTGTTAATAATTGTGTTAGTGGTGTTATGATCGTAGAATAATCATGAATAAAACGCTTGTACCAAGATGTGGTTCCCAGAAATTTTCTTAGTTGTTTGATAGATTTTGGGGCTGGGTATTGGATGATGGCTTTAACCTTGTTTTCGTCGGTTTTAATTCCTTTTTTATTGACTACGTGACCGAGGTATACAATTTCGTGTTTGCAGAACTCGCATTTTTCTAAATTGATTCTTCATCATCATCCAGCCTCAAGAGTCTACTGCTGAACATAGGCCTCTTCCTCATGTTTCCAACGCCGTCTATCTTGCGCCGCTCTCATCCAGTTTTTATTGAGTCTTCTTAAATCGTCAGTCCATCTTATAGGTGGTCGACCGACGCTTCTTGTCTTCCCTTGGCCTCCATTCCAATAACCTCTTTGTCCATCGCCCATCTGTCATTCTGGCTATGTGTCCTGCCCATCTCCATTTTAGTCTGGCTATCTTCTCGATGATGTCAATCACTCCGGTTCTTCTCCTGATGTCTTCGTTGGTTATTCTGTCTCGCAGAGTTATTCCTAACATGGACCGCTCCATTCTTCTCTGCGTGACTCTCAGTTTGGTAGCTGCTGCTTTTGTTAAGGTAAGTGTTTCTGCTTCGTACGTCAAGACTGGGAGGACGCACTGATCAAATACCTTTCTCTTTAGGCATGTGGGCAGCTCACTTTTAAAAGTTTCTCTCAGTTTTCCAAATGCTGCCCACCCAAGGCCGATTCTTCTCTTCAGTTCATGATTCTGGTTATCCCTGCCAATCATAATTTCATGTCCCAGGTATTTATATCTATCTACGAGTTCTATTTCTTTTCCACCAATACTGATGTTCTGGTTGGGTACCAAATTGGACATGATTTTTGTTTTCGAGATATTTATATTTAAAACTACACTTTCTGTAGCCACAACGAGTTCCTGTACCATCTCTCTTGCCATACCTAGATCTTCAGCTATTATAAGTATATCATCGGCGAAACGTAAATTGTTTAGATATTCTCCATCTATTTTTATTCCCTTTGTCATCCAATCCAAATTCTTAAAAGCATGTTCTAGCACCGTATTAAAAAGTTTAGGTGACATTGGGTCTCCTTGTCTAACCCCCCGTTCTATTTTTATGCGATTACTGTTAGTATGTAATCTGACAGTGGTTGTTGCCTGCAGGTATATTTTGTATAATAATTTAGTATATCTATAATCTAGCCTGCATTCTTTAAGCGCCTGTAATATTTTGCTTAGCTCAACTGTGTCAAAGGCTTTGTGAAAATCGATAAATATTAGAACTAGAGGTTTATTGTATTCCACTGCTTTCTCTATTAGGGTTTTTATACTTTGTAGATGGTCATTTGTTCCGTAACTTTTTCGGAATCCTGCCTGTTCCCTTGGTTGATAAGTCTCTAATTTTCTTTCCATTCTCTTAACTAGTATTCGCGTAAACAACTTATATATATGGCTGAGGAGGCTAATCGGCCTGTAATTCTCTAAATTTGCTTTATCTCCTGCTTTGTGTAATAGAATCATAGTAGCGTTGTTCCAGTCTGTTGTAATATTGGCGCTGTGAAGGCATATATTGAAAAGTTGTTTAATTTTTTCAAGTAATACATCCCCTCCAATTTTTAGTGCTTCTGATACTATTCCATCTTCACCCGGGGTTCGATTATTTTTCATTTTCTTCAGGGCTTCTTTGATTTCTGATTTTGTTATATCGGGCAATGAATCTGATCCTTGGTTTAATACCCCAGTATTTAGTGTAATTGGAGGTTCCGTATTGTTATCTTTTTGTCTTGATCTATATAACTCTGTGTAGAACTCTTCGACTATTCTTAATATTTCATCTCTGTTCGTTGTTTCTTCTCCAGTGCTGTTTCTCAGTTTGTTAATTTCTATTTTCCCCTTTTGTGCGCTCCTCTTCAAAACTTTCATGTTCTTATTTTGCTCTATTGCCTGTTTTGTTTTTTCTACATTGTAGTTTTTTATGTCTTTTCTTATTGCCTTTGTGATCGTCTTATTTATTTGATTTATCGCTTCTTTGCTTGTAGTGTTATCTCCTTTCATTTGTTGCCTTAGTTCTATAAGGGTTTTCGTGGGTTGATTCTTAGCTTTGCGTTTTGTAACCTTTTGAAGACTTGTTTTAAATGTTGTAAGTGTTCTTCGAATGTTTCTCCTAGAACTATGATGTCGTCTAGGTAAGCGAACGCGTAGGGTTCCATTTCTGGTCCTATAACTGAATCTAATAGGCGTTGGAATGTGGCTGAAGCTGCGTGTAGTCCGAAAGGAAGGACTCTGAATTGAAATAAACCTTTCCCCGGAGCTATAAATGCTGTTAAAGGCTTGGCTTGCTTTCTTCTGCTAGTGGTATTTGCCAATACCCGTTTTTCAGATCAAGTGTTGAAATGTATTTTGCGGCCTTTAATTTGTCTAGTATGTGATTGATATATGGAAGTGGATATGCGTCTTTCTCGGAGATTTCATTGATACGTCTGAAATATATGCAAAATCGATAACTGTCGTTTTTCTTCTTTACTAATACAATAGGTGAGCTATAGGGGCTGTGCGATTCTTCTATTATTTCTTCTTTCAACATGGTATCAATTTCGTCGTTTATGATCTTTTTTACTCCTTTACTCCTTTTATTTTGTCAAATTTGGCCACTTCGTTTTGTAAGAAAAGCTCCAATTTGTTTTGCTGTGTGTTGTGGGGTAACTTTGTTAAAGTGGGCTTAATATTGAATTGAGTTTTCGTGCTGCCATCGTTGTGAATATTTTCTGTGAAGTTATTGGTTACTTGTTCCTGTGTTGCGGAGTACAACTCATTGGCTTGTATTGGAAATTCGGCGTTGTTGACTGTACTGTTGTTGATACCGTAGGTACAGTTTGTTGAAAAATCGATACAGAGTCTTTATTTTCGCATGTCATCGATGCCCAGTATTGCTTCTGAGGAAAGATGTGGCATGTAGTAAAACTTAATTTGTCGTCACGCATTGTTGATTAGGCATATGGTTTGATAGCTGTGTCTTATTTCTTGCGTGCTACCATCTGCAAGCCTAATATCCGTTCTTTCCTCTTCTTCTTCGGTTAAGTTATCTTCTAATAGTATTTTCCGAACTGCTTCTCCGATAAATGATTTCTGTGATCCGGTATCTAACAGCGCTTGGAACGTTTCTCCGATTGGAAAGGATATTGAGCAATGTGGTCTGTTGTCAATATTGGTTGTCTGGTTACGACTGGATGTGACAGAGGACCTTAATTCTGATTTGGGTTCGAGATGCCTCTGAGTGTCTCGACCCTTTTGTCGTTTCCCCTGTTGGAGCACCTACAATCTCTGTGTGATATATTTAACGTTCCGCATCTACTGCAGAAGAGTATCGGTATTGAACAGCATTTATTACGGTTATGGCCTCTCTTTCCACAATTCCAACAACACGTCCGCCTATCGAAATTTATGATTTTTATTTTGTTTGGTGTGTTATGGTATGTTGTATTAAATCGGGAGTTGTTCTTTTGTGACGTGTTATCTACCTCTATTTTCTGGATGCCGTTTTGGATTATTTCGTATTCTTCAGACTGGCGTATTAAGTCTTTAAGGGACGTGATATTGTTTTCCTCGATATATAATTTGTAGTGCGGGAGCATGTTTTTGTAAATTCTTTTTAGTTCTTGTGTTTTGTTCATTTTTCCGTATCTTCTGATTAGAGTTTGAAGGTCTAATAGAAAATCTTTAAAACGTTTATTTAATTTCTGAGTTCTTGTTCTGATTTGATTTTCTAATTCGTCTTGCCAATTTGCTGATTGAAATGCAAGGATGAAGTCTACCGTGAAATCGTTTCAACTTGTCCAGAAATTGATGTTGTTTCGGAACCATAATATTGCTTTTTCCCTAAATACTTCTGGTAGTGCCTTTAATAAATAAAGGATCGTCTTGAATTTGGTAACAGATTTTGAGTTCGTATAGTCTTTCTAAAAATTCTGTGGGATCTTTGGATCCGTCAAAATATAATCCCCATTTTCTAACTGTGTCCGTTATTACGCTATGATTTTTACTTTCAGGTTGTGTATCATCCATTTCTGGAACTTCCGGCCCGCCCCTCGTATTTGTGTCGGTATTTTTCGAGCGTAAATGAATGACTGTTCTTGATCGCAGTTCGTTTAATTTCCCTATTGTATCTAAATTAAATTTAGCCATAACATTTTGTAATTCCTCTTTCTTTAATTTATATACCCATCCTACCGTCTCGTCCGTTATTTCTAACCCTACCGTATCTTCCAAGTCCGACATAATTTATGTGTGTGTGTGTGTGTGTGTGTGTGTGTGTGTGTGTGTGTGTGTGTGTGAGAGAGAGAGAGAGAGAGAGAGATGGCATTAGACAAAAAATCTTTTTGCCACAGAAAATTGTTATAAGGATGTTTAAATTTTTATTTTAGAATCGTTTATAAACTTGATTAGAATATTATATATAGATTTGTCAGAATAAGATAACAGATTGCTGATGTTTACTGGTAGGCTAATATTGAGATCAATTAAATCTAGATATAGGCTTCGAGTCTGTTCCCTATGATTAGGACAATCGAAAAATAAGTGGTTCAAATCTCCGACAGATTTACCATCACAAGGACAGAAAGGGGTTTCATAGATTCCAATCCTATGCAGATGCTCTGGAAAGAGGCCATGGTTAAGTTTTAACCGGGTTATTAACGAAGAATGTACTTTATTATAGTTAAAATTAAAATGGGGAATATTTTTTGGTAAGCATGGATGAATAGAAAAGTAATGGTTTCTTGAAGTCTTCTGAACCTCTTTATATTTTGACATCCATCTTTCCCTGCCAATACTCCTGATAATAGAAAAAAGATCTTTAAACTAGTAAAAATTTGTAATGTCTGATATCTCAGATGTATTTTTTGCCATACCATCCACTAATTCGTTTCCAGTTTCTCACAATAATTAGTGACACACCAAGTTAGTGCTTTCTGTATAGCAGCAGCCTTGGCTGTAAAAATAGAACAACATTCAGGAATTCGATATTTCTCAACATAATTGCTGTTTGAAACAAAAAAAAGCGAAACCAGTATTTTCAACAGTTTTTGAACCATCTGTATAAATTATTGTTAAATCTTCCCCTAATTTGCTTAGTATGGATTTAAATATCATATTAGTTAAAATTAGCAAGTCTGAATAAGATATAAGATTGAATGAATTCGTATTAATAAAAGATTCTGCAAGAGGAGGAGAATTTTTTATTCTCCAATAAGAATTTGTTAAATTTTCTGTCAAAAGTAAATCTATTTTGTGAACCATAGTTGTATTAAACGATCTGTATGTTATTAGACGTTTGTTGGCTAACATTTGCCTACGTATGTGTAAAGGTGGTTCCTGGGCTTCTGCTAGAACTGCTTGGTTTGGTGAAGACATCATAGCTCCTAGACAAATTTTTATTGATTTAAATTGTATTCTGTCAAGAGTAAATAGATTTGTTTTGCATGTTGAACCGTAAAGAACACAACCGTAATCCAGAATGGATCGTATGTAGGATCTCTAAAACATTAAAGAGATATTTTGATCTGCACCCCATCTTTTTTTAGAAACAAAACGCAGAAGGTTAATTCCACGCTCGCACGTTTGTTTTACGTTCTTACGTTACTTTCCTAAGGGGAAATTATAATCACCTATCTGGCATTTGCCTGTGACTTTTTGTCTACGTCTAGTGAAACATACAATCGAAGATTTTTCTTGTGATATCTGTGGCTGGAAGGCAAAAGGGGATAAGTCGATTTTTTTGCAAAAGAGTGTTATGTATACCATTCGACAGCATTTTTGATTCTGCACAATCTTGGTAAAGAGAGTTAAGTGAAAGTTTACTAATTAAAATATTATTATTGATCAAAAAGGGGTAACTTGGTTACAATTTAATCGTTACGACTGTTTCAAGGATATAACCAAAGATATCTTCTTGAGTGCAAAATAGTAATTACTAGTAAAATGGTATATGTGCACATATTTTCTAACATTATGAAATTAACTGAAAAGCAAAACGATTTAAGTCATGTTAACTTGAGAATTATTCGAAATGTGTGCTAGTAAAAGGCATTAAATCAAGATATCCCCTTTTACCGGAATGTGATAGAAGAAATATATATGAAAGTATCGCTAGGATATACAAAGTTATCCCTTTTTGCAAGAATGCGGTGTCCACGCAAATCATATTCGTATCAGTTTCTTGGCAGTACTTGTCTAGATTGTGAAGAGAGCACATGCAAAGAACGTTCACTACGATGGCAACTCGAAATAACAATTATTCCTCCATTCGCGAATGAACTAAAGGGCTTGTACCAAGGTGTTTAAACAACGCCAATAACGATTACAAGCCATCAAATACAAGTAAGTTAATTGCCAATATATTTAAATTTTTTAAATAATATTTTGTGATTTTGTTTCGCAGGGAATTATCTAGATGAAAATAAAGAAAATCGTGGTCATGAGAAAAAAAAATATAGTGAGTATTATCACAGTATATTGCTATTCTTTTTAAGCAATATACTGTGGTATTATTTTATTCTTAAAATGAAGTGGTCTTACAGGATCCATATTTCCTCTCCTATCCTGGTAAAATATTTTTTACCAGGATAGGAGGGGATACGTTTATTGACATTTTTAAATACATTTAAATATTTTTATAGTCCTAATTAGTTAGAACATTGGAGAAAATAAGCCTGCATGTTTTATGTAGGGTGAAGTTTTTTATAATACTTTATATATACCTACTGATTTACCGTTATTTTCAGATTTGAATCCGATTGTTCCCAACAAGACTGAAATATCAGTAAATTACGTTCATACCTACCCAGCCTTTGATTCGGATAAAGAAAAATCCTACACTTTTTTAACCAATGGTAAATAGTTTTGTATGTACTCATTTTGTAACTTTTCTACTTTGACGTACTAATGATCGATGTTTTATTAAAAAAAGAGGTTTTATTTTATAGTACATTATAATGGTAGTGATTTATCATATTTTCAATTTACCTTCTGAAATAGAGCACGTTATTTTATGATACTTGTGGCGGACAAAATAAAAACTTATTTGTGGCACCAATGTTTACGCTTTTAATAAGTCAAAATAATAACTTAAAGGTAATTGATCATAAATTTTTAGTGCCTGGATATACTAACATGGAGTGTGAAATAGATCACGCAACAATAGAAAAGTTTAAAAAAAATGCTTATTTCCTATCCATGTACCTAGATATTGGTATAACTTAGTAAGATCTGCAGGAACAGAACGTACTACTACCGCTAAACAAAAACAAAAAACAGAGAAAACAAACCAAACAGTTTACGGTAGTTGAAATGATCCCAAATCTTTTTTTTTTTTTAATTTTAAAAATATATTCTAAGGAATGTTAATAAAGAGAAAGAAGACAGACAATAAGACTGAAATTTGCTGGAGAAATATGAAATAGCTAAGATACACCAAGGAATTTGGTATTATTAATTTTAAAACATCGCTTCAGGAATATGAGCCATTTCAAGAAATAAATTTTAGAACACAAAAAAAGATACACCCATCGATATCAAGAATATTACTTTAGATAATTTGTATGATAAGCTAAGACAAATAAGTGAAAAAAGTAAGCGATCTTTTAGACCTTATTGAGTTAGTTAATAAGAGTGCAAAAGAATTTTATCGTGGACTTGCCCAAATCCCACGAAATTCACAAATTCTGGATAATACTGCTGACACAGATCCAGACATAGATAATTATTTTAGTGATGACAATTTTTAATAAAATATTCTAAAACAAAATTTTTGTGTAATTTATTATTTTAAAGAAACAGCTTCCGAAAAATATTTTTGTAATTTGTGTAATTTGTGTAAAATATTCGTATTATATAGAATATGTTTTTATTTTGTGTTTAGAATGCGCATTTAATTCTCTTTCTAAGTATCATCTTGATCAATTGTTAATTTGTAAACGTATCATCAGATTGCTGTAGAAACCTCCATGTTTAATAAACTTTTTGAAAAAATTTACTTTTTATTTCTTGTTCTGTTAATGCTATATTCAGAACAAAATATTTTCGTTACTTTATTGTGGTTGCCCGTTGTAAGTAAAAATAACTGCAGTTAACACTAGAGTGCACATATACTGTTAGTCAAGTTACTACCGAGCATAAGGGTATTAATCTACATAACCCCCTTTACCAAGATGATTTTATGTCCATTTCAACTATAACTTGACTTATCTCCTTATACTTTCTTGAAATAATTAAAAATAATAAATATCCTAAAATATTTTTTTTAATTTATCAAAATATTAGACACATAGATATTGATTTAAGAAAACAGACTTAAATATATCTAACGGAATGTAAGTCGGATCTAGAAATATACAAACGTTACTAATAGTACGTCTATAATGTAACAAAAAGCCCATATGAACTAAACATGTCTGTACTGAAAAACTTCCAAATGAGAGTTATCCCCTTTTGCCTTCTAGCCACAGATATACTAAAACCCATTTGTTTCACCCACTTATCTAAGTTACTAAAGCTAAGTTTTAGATTCAACATACAATGTTCATAGGATTTATGGCTGGAATATAAACATATATCGTCTGCATATTGAATTATTTTGCATTTTTCATCCATCAAACCATGCAGATCTGCAGTATAAACATTAAATAATAAAGGACTTAGAATTGAGCCTTGTGGGAGACCGTTATGTAATATTCTTGGACCGTGTAATACATTTCTTTGGTCCCGTAAGTATATTTTTCTATTCACATACAAATTTATTATATTTACAGATAATCTTTTATCAATACCACACCCCACCATTTTTGAATATAATATATCCAAATCAACCACGTCATAATAAAGTATAAAAATACAAGTTATATGCCTTTATATTAAGACAGAGACTAAGAAACGAATACAGAAAGTATAAAAATAAAAAAAATACAAGTTATAGACGAAACCTATAGAGACCAATAAACGAATACATAAAGTATAAAAATACAAGTTATATGCCTTTACATTAAGACAGAGACTAAGAAACGAATACAGAAAGAATAAAAATAAAAAAAATAAAAGTTATAGACGAAACCTAAGATAAAGACCAATAAACGAATACATTAAGTATAAAAATACAAGTTATATGCCTTTACATTAAGACAGAGACTAAGAAACGAATACAGAAAGAATAAAAATAAAAAAATACAAGTTATAGACGAAACCTAAGATAGAGACCAAGAAACGAATACATAAAGTATAAAAATACAAGTTATATGCCTTTACATTAAGACAGAGACTAAGAAACGAATACAGAAAGAATAAAAATAAAAAAATACAAGTTATAGACGAAACCTAAGGTAGAGACCAATAAGCGGATACATAAAGTATAAAAAAATACAAGTTATAGACGAAACCTAACATAAAGACCAATAAACGAATACGTAAAGTATAAAAATACAAGTTATATGCCTTTATATTAAGACAGAGACTAAGAAACGAATACAGAAAGTATAAAAATAAAAAAAATACAAGTTATAGACGAAACCTAAGATAGAGACCAAGAAACGAATACATAAAGTATAAAAAAATACAAGTTATACGCCTTTATATTAAGACAGAGATTAAGAAACGAATACAGAAAGTATAAAAATAAAAAAAAATACAAGTTATAGACGAAACCTAAGATAAAGACCAATAAACGAATACATAAAGTATAAAAATACAAGTTATATGCCTTTACATTAAGACAGAGACTAAGAAACGAATACAGAAAGAATAAAAATAAAAAATACAAGTTATAGACGAAACCTAAGATAGAGACCAATAAGCGAATACATAAAGTATAAAAAATACAAGTTATACGCCTTTATATTAAGACTAAGACTAAGAAGCGAATACAGAAAGTATAAAAATAAAAAAAATACAAGTTATAGACGAAACCTATAGAGACCAATAAACGAATACATAAAGTATAAAAATACAAGTTATATGCCTTTATATTAAGACAGAGACTAAGAAACGAATACAGAAAGTATAAAAATAAAAAAAATACAAGTTATAGACGAAACCTATGATAGAGACCAATAAACGAATACATAAAGTATAAAAAATACAAGTTATACGCCTTTATATTAAGACAGAGACTAAGAAACGAATACAGAAAGTATAAAAATAAAAAAAAATACAAGTTATAGACGAAACCTAAGATAAAGACCAATAAACGAATACATAAAGTATAAAAATACAAGTTATATGCCTTTATATTAAGACAGAGACTAAGAAACGAATACAGAAAGTATAAAAATAAAAAAAATACAAGTTATAGACGAAACCTATAGAGACCAATAAACGAATACATAAAGTATAAAAATACAAGTTATATGCCTTTACATTAAGACAGAGACTAAGAAACGAATACAGAAAAAATAAAAATAAAAAAATACAAGTTATAGACGAAACCTAAGGTAGAGACCAATAAGCGGATACATAAAGTATAAAAAAATACAAGTTATAGACGAAACCTAACATAAAGACCAATAAACGAATACGTAAAGTATAAAAATACAAGTTATATGCCTTTATATTAAGACAGAGACTAAGAAACGAATACAGAAAGTATAAAAATAAAAAAAATACAAGTTATAGACGAAACCTAAGATAGAGACCAAGAAACGAATACATAAAGTATAAAAATACAAGTTATATTCCTTTACATTAAGACGGAGACTAAGAAACGAATACAGAAAGTATAAAAATAAAAAATACAAGTTATAGACGAAACCTAAGATAGAGACCAATAAGCGAATACATAAAGTATAAAAAAATACAAGTTATACGCCTTTATATTAAGACAGAGACTAAGAAACGAATACAGAAAGTATAAAAATAAAAAAAATAAAAGTTATAGACGAAACCTAAGATAAAGACCAATAAACGAATACATTAAGTATAAAAATACAAGTTATATGCCTTTACATTAAGACAGAGACTAAGAAACGAATACAGAAAGAATAAAAATAAAAAAATACAAGTTATAGACGAAACCTAAGATAGAGACCAAGAAACGAATACATAAAGTATAAAAATACAAGTTATATGCCTTTACATTAAGACAGAGACTAAGAAACGAATACAGAAAGAATAAAAATAAAAAAATACAAGTTATAGACGAAACCTAAGGTAGAGACCAATAAGCGGATACATAAAGTATAAAAAAATACAAGTTATAGACGAAACCTAACATAAAGACCAATAAACGAATACGTAAAGTATAAAAATACAAGTTATATGCCTTTATATTAAGACAGAGACTAAGAAACGAATACAGAAAGTATAAAAATAAAAAAAATACAAGTTATAGACGAAACCTAAGATAGAGACCAAGAAACGAATACATAAAGTATAAAAATACAAGTTATATTCCTTTACATTAAGACGGAGACTAAGAAACGAATACAGAAAGTATAAAAATAAAAAATACAAGTTATAGACGAAACCTAAGATAGAGACCAATAAGCGAATACATAAAGTATAAAAAAATACAAGTTATACGCCTTTATATTAAGACTAAGACTAAGAAGCGAATACAGAAAGTATAAAAATAAAAAAAAAAAAGTTATAGACGAAACCTATAGAGACCAATAAACGAATACATAAAGTATAAAAATACAAGTTATATGCCTTTATATTAAGACAGAGACTAAGAAACGAATACAGAAAGTATAAAAATAAAAAAAATACAAGTTATAGACGAAACCTATGATAGAGACCAATAAACGAATACATAAAGTATAAAAAATACAAGTTATACGCCTTTATATTAAGACAGAGACTAAGAAACGAATACAGAAAGTATAAAAATAAAAAAAAATACAAGTTATAGACGAAACCTAAGATAAAGACCAATAAACGAATACATAAAGTATAAAAATACAAGTTATATGCCTTTATATTAAGACAGAGACTAAGAAACGAATACAGAAAGTATAAAAATAAAAAAAATACAAGTTATAGACGAAACGTAAGATAGAGACCAATAAACGAATACATAAAGTATAAAAATACAAGTTATATTCCTTTACATTAAGACGGAGACTAAGAAACGAATACAGAAAGTATAAAAATAAAAAATACAAGTTATAGACGAAACCTAAGGTAGAGACCAATAAGCGGATACATAAAGTATAAAAAAATACAAGTTATAGACGAAACCTAACATAAAGACCAATAAACGAATACGTAAAGTATAAAAATACAAGTTATATGCCTTTATATTAAGACAGAGACTAAGAAACGAATACAGAAAGTATAAAAATAAAAAAAATACAAGTTATAGACGAAACCTAAGATAGAGACCAAGAAACGAATACATAAAGTATAAAAATACAAGTTATATTCCTTTACATTAAGACGGAGACTAAGAAACGAATACAGAAAGTATAAAAATAAAAAATACAAGTTATAGACGAAACCTAAGATAGAGATCAATAAGCGAATACATAAAGTATAAAAAAATACAAGTTATACGCCTTTATATTAAGACAGAGACTAAGAAACGAATACAGAAAGTATAAAAATAAAAAAAATAAAAGTTATAGACGAAACCTAAGATAAAGACCAATAAACGAATACATTAAGTATAAAAATACAAGTTATATGCCTTTACATTAAGACAGAGACTAAGAAACGAATACAGAAAGAATAAAAATAAAAAAATACAAGTTATAGACGAAACCTAAGATAGAGACCAAGAAACGAATACATAAAGTATAAAAATACAAGTTATATTCCTTTACATTAAGACAGAGACTAAGAAACGAATACAGAAAGTATAAAAATAAAAAAAATACAAGTTATAGACGAAACCTAAGATAAAGACCAATAAGCGAATACATAAAGTATAAAAAAATACAAGTTATACGCCTTTATATTAAGACAGAGACTAAGAAACGAATACAGAAAGTATAAAAATAAAAAAAAATACAAGTTATAGACGAAACCTAACATAAAGACCAATAAGCGAATACATAAAGTATAAAAATACAAGTTATATGCCTTTATATTAAGACAGAGACTAAGAAACGAATACAGAAAGTATAAAAATAAAAAAATACAAGTTATAGACGAAACCTAAGGTAGAGACCAATAAGCGGATACATAAAGTATAAAAAAATACAAGTTATACGCCTTTATATTAAGACTAAGACTAAGAAGCGAATACAGAAAGTATAAAAATAAAAAAAAATACAAGTTATAGACGAAACCTATAGAGACCAATAAACGAATACATAAAGTATAAAAATACAAGTTATATGCCTTTACATTAAGACAGAGACTAAGAAACGAACACAGCAAGAATAAAAATAAAAAAATACAAGTTATAGACGAAACCTAAGGTAGAGACCAATAAGCGGATACATAACGTATAAAAAAATACAAGTTATACGCCTTTATATTAAGACAGAGACTAAGAAACGAATACAGAAAGTATAAAAATAAAAAAAATACAAGTTATAGACGAAACCTAAGATAAAGACCAATAAACGAATACATAAAGTATAAAAATACAAGTTATATGCCTTTATATTAAGACTAAGACTAAGAAGCGAATACAGAAAGTATAAAAATAAAAAAAAATACAAGTTATAGACGAAACCTATAGAGACCAATAAACGAATACATAAAGTATAAAAATACAAGTTATATGCCTTTACATTAAGACAGAGACTAAGAATCGAATACAGAAAGAATAAAAATAAAAAAATACAAGTTATAGACGAAACCTAAGGTAGAGACCAATAAGCGGATACATAACGTATAAAAAAATACAAGTTATAGACGAAACCTAACATAAAGACCAATAAACGAATACGTAAAGTATAAAAATACAAGTTATATGCCTTTATATTAAGACAGAGACTAAGAAACGAATACAGAAAGTATAAAAATAAAAAAAATACAAGTTATAGACGAAACCTAAGATAGAGACCAAGAAACGAATACATAAAGTATAAAAATACAAGTTATATTCCTTTACATTAAGACGGAGACTAAGAAACGAATACAGAAAGTATAAAAATAAAAAATACAAGTTATAGACGAAACCTAAGATAGAGACCAATAAGCGAATACATAAAGTATAGAAATACAAGTTATATGCCTTTATATTAAGACAAAGACTAAGAAACGAATACAGAAAGTATAAAAATAAAAAAAATAAAAGTTATAGACGAAACCTAAGATAAAGACCAATAAACGAATACATTAAGTATAAAAATACAAGTTATATGCCTTTACATTAAGACAGAGACTAAGAAACGAATACAGAAAGAATAAAAATAAAAAAATACAAGTTATAGACGAAACCTAAGATAGAGACCAAGAAACGAATACATAAAGTATAAAAATACAAGTTATATTCCTTTACATTAAGACAGAGACTAAGAAACGAATACAGAAAGTATAAAAATAAAAAAAATACAAGTTATAGACGAAACCTAAGATAAAGACCAATAAGCGAATACATAAAGTATAAAAAAATACAAGTTATACGCCTTTATATTAAGACAGAGACTAAGAAACGAATACAGAAAGTATAAAAATAAAAAAAAATACAAGTTATAGACGAAACCTAACATAAAGACCAATAAGCGAATACATAAAGTATAAAAATACAAGTTATATGCCTTTATATTAAGACAGAGACTAAGAAACGAATACAGAAAGTATAAAAATAAAAAAATACAAGTTATAGACGAAACCTAAGGTAGAGACCAATAAGCGGATACATAAAGTATAAAAAAATACAAGTTATACGCCTTTATATTAAGACTAAGACTAAGAAGCGAATACAGAAAGTATAAAAATAAAAAAAAATACAAGTTATAGACGAAACCTATAGAGACCAATAAACGAATACATAAAGTATAAAAATACAAGTTATATGCCTTTACATTAAGACAGAGACTAAGAAACGAACACAGCAAGAATAAAAATAAAAAAATACAAGTTATAGACGAAACCTAAGGTAGAGACCAATAAGCGGATACATAACGTATAAAAAAATACAAGTTATACGCCTTTATATTAAGACAGAGACTAAGAAACGAATACAGAAAGTATAAAAATAAAAAAAATACAAGTTATAGACGAAACCTAAGATAAAGACCAATAAACGAATACATAAAGTATAAAAATACAAGTTATATGCCTTTATATTAAGACTAAGACTAAGAAGCGAATACAGAAAGTATAAAAATAAAAAAAAATACAAGTTATAGACGAAACCTATAGAGACCAATAAACGAATACATAAAGTATAAAAATACAAGTTATATGCCTTTACATTAAGACAGAGACTAAGAATCGAATACAGAAAGAATAAAAATAAAAAAATACAAGTTATAGACGAAACCTAAGGTAGAGACCAATAAGCGGATACATAACGTATAAAAAAATACAAGTTATAGACGAAACCTAACATAAAGACCAATAAACGAATACGTAAAGTATAAAAATACAAGTTATATGCCTTTATATTAAGACAGAGACTAAGAAACGAATACAGAAAGTATAAAAATAAAAAAAATACAAGTTATAGACGAAACCTAAGATAGAGACCAAGAAACGAATACATAAAGTATAAAAATACAAGTTATATTCCTTTACATTAAGACGGAGACTAAGAAACGAATACAGAAAGTATAAAAATAAAAAATACAAGTTATAGACGAAACCTAAGATAGAGACCAATAAGCGAATACATAAAGTATAGAAATACAAGTTATATGCCTTTATATTAAGACAAAGACTAAGAAACGAATACAGAAAGTATAAAAATAAAAAAAAATACAAGTTATAGACGAAACCTAAGATAAAGACCAATAAACGATTACATAAAGTATAAAAATAC
This sequence comes from Diabrotica undecimpunctata, assembly GCF_040954645.1. NCBI lineage: Eukaryota > Metazoa > Arthropoda > Insecta > Coleoptera > Chrysomelidae > Diabrotica > Diabrotica undecimpunctata. Next base: position 4,174 of record NW_027311950.1, on the reverse strand, counting down.
AAGTTATATGCCTTTACATTAAGACAGAGACTAAGAAACGAATACAGAAAGAATAAAAATAAAAAAATACAAGTTATAGACGAAACCTAAGGTAGAGACCAATAAGCGGATACATAAAGTATAAAAAAATACAAGTTATAGACGAAACCTAAGATAAAGACCAATAAACGAATACACAAAGTATAAAATACAAGTTATATGCCTTTATATTACGACAGAGATTAAGAAACGAATACAGAAAGTATAAAAATAAAAAAATACAAGTTATAGACGAAACCTAAGATAAAGACCAATAAACGAATACATAAAGTATCAAATACAAGTTATATGCCTTTATATTACGACAGAGATTAAGAAACGAATACAGAAAGTATAAAAATAAAAAAATACAAGTTATAGACGAAACCTAAGATAGAGACCAATAAGCGAATACATAAAGTATAAAAAAAACAAGTTATACGCCTTTATATTAAGACAGAGACTAAGAAACAAATACAGAAAGTATAAAAATGAAAAAATACAAGTTATAGACGAAACCTAAGATAGAGACCAATAAACGAATACATAAAGTATAAAAATACAAGTTATATGCCTTTATATTAAGACAGAGACTAAGAAACGAATACAGAAAGTATAAAAATAAAAAAATACAAGTTATAGACGAAACTTAAGATAGAGACCAATAAACGAATACATAAAGTATAAAATACAAGTTATATGCCTTTATATTACGACAGAGACTAAGAAACGAATACAGAAAGTATAAAAATAAAAAAATACAAGTTATAGACGAAACCTAAGATAGAGACCAATAAACGAATACATAAAGTATAAAAATACAAGGTGTGTGCCTTTATATTAAGACAGAGACTAAGAAACGAATACAGAAAGTATAAAAATAAAAAAATACAAGTTATAGACGAAACCCAAGATAGAGACCAATAAACAAATACATAAAGTATAAAAAAATACAAGTTATACGCCTTTATATTAAGACAGAGACTAAGAAACGAATACAGAATGTATAAAAATAAAAAAAAATACAAGTTATAGACGAAACCTAAGATAGAGACCAATAAACGAATACATAAAGTATAGAAATACAAGTTATATGCCTTTATATTAAGACAGAGACTAAGAAACGAATACAGAAAGTATAAAAATAAAAAAATACAAGTTATAGACGAAACCTAAGATAGAGACCAATAAACAGATACATAAAGTATAAAAAAATACAAGTTATACGCCTTTATATTAAGACAGAGACTAAGAAACGAATACAGAATGTATAAAAATAAAAAAATACAAGTTATAGACGAAACCTAAGATAGAGACCAATAAACGAATACATAAAGTATAAAAATACAAGGTGTGTGCCTTTATATTAAGACAGAGACTAAGAAACGAATACAGAAAGTATAAAAATAAAAAAATACAAGTTATAGACGAAACCTAAGATAGAGACCAATAAACAAATACATAAAGTATAGAAATACAAGTTATATGCCTTTATATTAAGACAGAGACTAAGAAACGAATACAGAAAGTATAAAAATAAAAAAAATACAAGTTATAGACGAAACCTAAGATAGAGACCAATAAACGAATACATAAAGTATAAAAATACAAGGTGTATGCTTTTATATTAAGACAGAGACTAAGAAACGAATACAGAAAGTATAAAAATAAAAAAAATACAAGTTATAGACGAAACCTAAGATAGAAACCAAGAAACGAATACATAAAGTATAAAAATACAAGTTATATGCCTTTACATAAAGACAGAGACTAAGAAACGAATACAGAATGTATAAAAATAAAAAAAAATACAAGTTATAGACGAAACCTAAGATAGAGACCAATAAACGAATACATAAAGTATAGAAATACAAGTTATATGCCTTTATATTAAGACAGAGACTAAGAAACGAATACAGAAAGTATAAAAATAAAAAAAATACAAGTTATAGACGAAACCTAAGATAGAGACCAATAAACGAATACATAAAGTATAAAAATACAAGGTGTATGCTTTTATATTAAGACAGAGACTAAGAAACGAATACAGAAAGTATAAAAATAAAAAAAATACAAGTTATAGACGAAACCTAAGATAGAAACCAAGAAACGAATACATAAAGTATAAAAATACAAGTTATATGCCTTTACATAAAGACAGAGACTAAGAAACGAATACAGAAAGTATAAAAATAAAAAAATACAAGTTATTGACGAAACCTAAGATAGAGACCAATAAGCGAATACATAAAGTATAAAAAAATACAAGTTATACGCCTTTATATTAAGACAGAGACTAAGAAACGAATACAGAAAGTATAAAAATAAAAAAAAAATACAAGTTATAGACGAAACCTAAGATAAAGACCAATAAACGAATACACAAAGTATAAAATACAAGTTATATGCCTTTATATTACGACAGAGATTAAGAAACGAATACAGAAAGTATAAAAATAAAAAAATACAAGTTATAGACGAAACCTATGATAGAGACCAATAAGCGAATACATAAAGTATAAAAAAATACAAGTTATACGCCTTTATATTAAGACAGAGACTAAGAAACGAATACAGTAAGTATAAAAATAAAAAAAAAATACAAGTTATAGACGAAACCTAAGATAAAGACCAATAAACGAATACACAAAGTATAAAATACAAGTTATATGCCTTTATATTACGACAGAGATTAAGAAACGAATACAGAAAGTATAAAAATAAAAAAATACAAGTTATAGACGAAACCTAAGATAAAGACCAATAAACGAATACATAAAGTATAAAATACAAGTTATATGCCTTTATATTACGACAGAGATTAAGAAACGAATACAGAAAGTATAAAAATAAAAAAATACAAGTTATAGACGAAACCTAAGATAGAGACCAATAAGCGAATACATAAAGTATAAAAAAAACAAGTTATACGCCTTTATATTAAGACAGAGACTAAGAAACAAATACAGAAAGTATAAAAATGAAAAAATACAAGTTATAGACGAAACCTAAGATAGAGACCAATAAACGAATACATAAAGTATAAAAATACAAGTTATATGCCTTTATATTAAGACAGAGACTAAGAAACGAATACAGAAAGTATAAGAATAAAAAAATACAAGTTATAGACGAAACTTAAGATAGAGACCAATAAACGAATACATAAAGTATAAAATACAAGTTATATGCCTTTATATTACGACAGAGACTAAGAAACGAATACAGAAAGTATAAAAATAAAAAAATACAAGTTATAGACGAAACCTAAGATAGAGACCAATAAACGAATACATAAAGTATAAAAATACAAGGTGTGTGCCTTTATATTAAGACAGAGACTAAGAAACGAATACAGAAAGTATAAAAATAAAAAAATACAAGTTATAGACGAAACCCAAGATAGAGACCAATAAACAAATACATAAAGTATAAAAAAATACAAGTTATACGCCTTTATATTAAGACAGAGACTAAGAAACGAATACAGAATGTATAAAAATAAAAAAAAATACAAGTTATAGACGAAACCTAAGATAGAGACCAATAAACGAATACATAAAGTATAGAAATACAAGTTATATGCCTTTATATTAAGACAGAGACTAAGAAACGAATACAGAAAGTATAAAAATAAAAAAAATACAAGTTATAGACGAAACCTAAAATAGAGACCAATAAGCGAATACATAAAGTATAAAAAAATACAAGTTATACGCCTTTATATTAAGACAGAGACTAAGAAACGAATACAGAATGTATAAAAATAAAAAAAAATACAAGTTATAGACGAAACCTAAGATAGAGACCAATAAACGAATACATAAAGTATAGAAATACAAGTTATATGCCTTTATATTAAGACAGAGACTAAGAAACGAATACAGAAAGTATAAAAATAAAAAAATACAAGTTATAGACGAAACCTAAGATAGAGACCAATAAACAAATACATAAAGTATAAAAAAATACAAGTTATACGCCTTTATATTAAGACAGAGACTAAGAAACGAATACAGAATGTATAAAAATAAAAAAAATACAAGTTATAGACGAAACCTAAGATAGAGACCAATAAACGAATACATAAAGTATAGAAATACAAGTTATATGCCTTTATATTAAGACAGAGACTAAGAAACGAATACAGAAAGTA